>NC_092227.1:24164861-24206228 GCF_036320965.1 Panulirus ornatus
ATTAGCCTCCTTCACTAAAGTTCCCATTTGTTCCCTTCTCTTACGCACTTCATTTACCTCCTTCCAAAACATATTTTTTTTCTCCCCAAAATTTAATGATACTCTCTCACTCCAACTCTCATTTGCCCTCTTTTTCACTTATTGCACTTTTTTCTTGAACTCCTGCCTTTTCCTTTTATACATCTCCCAATCATTTGCATTTTTTCCCTACAAAAATCGTCCAGATGCCTCTCTCTTCTCTTTCACTAATAATCATATTTCTTCATCCCACCACTCACTACCCTTATATTCTGCCCACCTCCCACGCTTCTCATGCCACAAGCATGTTTGTGCAAGCCATCACTACCTCCCTAAATACATCCCATTCCTCCCCCCTACCCTTACGTCCTTAGTTCTCACCTTTTTCCATTCTGTACTGCAGTCTCTCCTGGTACTTCCTCACACAAGTCTCCTTCCCAAGCTCACTTACTCTCACCACTCTTTACACCCCAACATTCTCTCTTCTTTTCTGAAAACCTCTAGAAATCATCACCTTCGCCTCCACAAGATAATGATCAGACATCCCTCCAGTTGCACCTCTCAGCATATTAACATCCAAAAGTCTTTCTTTCACGCGCCTATTAATTAACATGCAATACAATAACTCTCTCTGGCCATCTCTTCTACTTACATACGTATACTTATTTATATCTCTCATTTTAAACCAAGTATTCCCAATCACCAGTCCTTTTTCAGCACATAAATCTACAAGCTCTTCACCAATTCCATTGACAACACTGAACACCCCATGTACACCAATTATTCCCTTAACTGCAACATTACTCACCTTTGCATTCAAATCACCCATCACTATAACCCGGTCTCGTTCATCAAAACTACTAACACATTCACTTAGCTGCTCCCGAAACAGTTGCCTCTCATGATCTTTCTTATTCTCAGGTGCATATGCACCAATAATCTACCCATCTCTCTCCATCCACTTTCAGTTTTACTCATATGAATCTAGAGTTTACTTTCCTACACTCTATCACATACTCCCACCACTTCTGTTTCAGGAGTAGTGCTACTCCTTCCCTTGCTCTTGCCCTCTCACTAACCCCTGACTTTATTCCCAAGACATTCTTAAACCACTCTTCCCCTTATCCATTGAGCTTCGTTTCACTTAGAGCCAAAACACCCAGGTTCCTTTTCTCAAACATACTACCTACCCCTCCTTTTTTCTCATCTTGGCTACATTCATACACATTTAGACGCTTCAATCTGAGCCTTCGAGGAGGATGAGTACTCCCCGCGTGACTCCTTCTTCTGTTTCCCATTTTATACGGTTAAGATACAATGAGGGGAGGGTTTCCAGCCTGCCACTCCCCTCCCCTTTTGTCGCCTTCTACGGCACGTTAGGAATGCGTGGGAGTATTGTTTCTCTCCAATCCCCATATATATATATATATATATATATATATGTGTGTGTGTGTGTGTGTGTGTGTGTGTGTGTGTGTATACACTGTGGCTATATACATCTGAACTGAAATTCAAAAGATTGTATACCCTTTTAATTTTGAATGACCATAATATCACATCGACTTACTGGGTACGTAAAATGCCTTCAAAAGGTCTGACGACCACTGTCCAGTGAATTCTACTTAAAATAAGAGTTCAAAGAAAGCTGCTCTGATCAGTCATTCTTGCCGCAGGTTTGGTCTCTTGCATCTGTGTCTATGATTATTTATGAAATTTCTTTTACGAAGTGTTTTAATGGTTTCAATAGAATCGCAGAAGAACTGCTTAGTCTAATCCTCCTTTCCTTTGTAAAGGACGATAAAATCTTTGCTCGCAAAATCTCCACAGGTCAGAGATACGTCATTACCGGTGAAGCTGAACTGAACAAGTTCCACGCTAATGCTGGCCTTCTCATTAGTGCCGATCCATGGATTTACTTTTCTCTCTCAGACGAGCCATTGAGCCAACCTTTCTATCTTAGTTTAGCCTCTCTTTACTTACTGCTGCGTCCATGAACTCTAGTCTTAAATGTCTCTCATATATTTGGTCAAAGAGGCAGCCAGATTAGAGCATCATTTTTGTTTTTAATCGTTAAATTTCCTTAGCATACATAATTTGCATGGTGTACGGCATGATGGACACTGTTTTTGTTAAAGTTATTAGTGAAGAACAAAGTATGTTTAGAAATGGAAGGAGGAATGTATATGACGATTTTGTACTTGGATATGTGTTACTGAAAAGTCCTAGAGTTAAAGAAGGAAAAAATCTATATGCTGTATATCTGTATATAAAAAAGACGTGACCGAGTGATTAAGAAATCTCTCGGAAATTCTGATTCAGTATGGTGACGTCTGCACTGGGGGAAAATATGAAAATTGCTTTGGAATTACATTGTGATATGATTGGTATGTGTGAATCTTGATTGAATATTGAAGCTAATGATTTCCCACCAAATACGTAATTCCTTGGTATACTTTCTTATATAGTGATAGGAGAAATGAAGTAGGTGACGTACCCGCGCTCAGCGATGTCTAAAAAAGAACTGAAGATAGAGGGACTCACGTGGTCGTACACATGTGTAAAATGTGTGAATGCTGTTGAGAGCGGTTACCATGGTTTTAGACCAGGATCATTTAATGCTTATATGGTTGTGGTATTAACTAGGTTGAGAGAGAATCTGATCTGTCAAAGCTGTTATATGCAGATGATGTATTATTCGCTTAGAAGAAGAGCAGGATTGAATGTCGATGATGTATGTGGGTGGGAGTAGGTTGCTGAGAGTGTATTAAAAGATAACTGAGACTAATGTTATATAAGGGATACGAGATAAAACGGAATACAAAGGAATTCAAACAGCAACAAACTAATGGGTCCTTTCGAGGCTGTTTGTGATGGTCGAAGATATCAGAAAATCACAAATTAGAGTAGCAAAATTTCGAGGGCATACGCATGATTCAAAGAGAATAACCTGCAAATTGTCATTTTAACTATGGAGGCGCAAATAGTAAGAGTCAAGGACTCGAAGCAAACGTTTATCAAGTCTGTTCTTAAACATGCCTATAGTACTGCTTTCAACCGTTCTAATTGTTAGTTGTTCCATATGTTAACAATCCTGCTGAAGAAAAAGTATTTCACCTCATTTACTACAAGTAAAATCAGACGAATCGAGTATTTGGTAACTTGATAAATTAAGATTATCAGTGCCTTTTATCAATTTGAATGCTTTTATTAGAACGCATTTTAACCTCCTCTTTTCTAAGCTAAATAGTTTCAAATAGTTTAATCTGATCTCGTAGGATATGTTTCTCACTCCAGCAATCATCTTGGTAGCTCGATGCTTTACTCTCAAATCTATGTACGTCTTTTTTCAGGTAGGAACTGGCCACAGTACTGAAGATGTGGACGATCCAGGGAATTATAAAGAATAAGGATGATGTCCGTGGACTTACATTCGAAGGCTGTAACAATGAAACCAAGAATTTCCTACTCTCTTTTCACTGCTCCTGTGCACTGCTTACTTGGTTTTAGGTTACCAGAGATTGTTAAATGCAAGTCGTTTTGCTCATTTACCTTTTGCAGTTCAACAGAATATATACTGTAGCTTGCCTTTTCGTTTTCATTATAGAAATATAAAACTTTGAACTTATCGATACTAAAATTCCGTTGCCACTTATAAGCCTAATTCGTCAGTTTGTCTACGTCAATTTGAAGTTGTAGACGTTCATGAACCTATGTAGGTTCCTTTGCCTACTTTGCATCATCGTCGTATTTTGATATCTTACAATGCACCAATTGTTGCAGCCAACGATTATGAGGCCTGACCATTGATCACAACTCTTTGTTTACGGCCATCTAACCTATTTCACATCCACTGAAGTACAACCCAGCAATGCCATGTGACTTAATTTTTGCTAGTAATTTCTGAAGTGGAACCTTATCGGAAGCTTTCTTAAAACCTAGTTAGATACCATCACCTGCTTTACTTTCATAATACATGTTGATTATATCATAAAAGAAATCAGCAGATTTTTCAGACATTAACGACATCATCGAGAACCATGCTGACTATGAATTACTAAGCGGTGGTTCTGCAATTAGTTTACAATTCTGTCTCGAATGATTTTTTTTTGTATGTTTTCTAACAGCATACGTTAAACTAATGGTACATTGGGAAACTTTCATTTACCTGAAACTTTTCCTGTTGTAGGTAACTTACTGAAAAGGGAAGTTAAGGGCTTAACTATCTCAGTCTTCGCTTCTTTCATTGTTCTCGGATAAAAGTCATCATAACCTGCCGTTATAGTTATTTTTCATTCCGTTTATAGTTGAAAGTATGTTCTAGGATTTTGTCAAGTTGTTAACGGACGTTCCCTTCTCTTATCAATAAAACTGGATTTGGGACATGGGTTATATGTAAATGCAGATGCAAAAAAGTCATTTAATAATTTTACCATGGTTTTGTTGTCTTAAGCCGTCACAGTTTTCCGTAATTAGTACACTTATTGCCTGGGTAATGACTGTTTTCTTTCTAACATAACTAAAACTCCTTATGGTTCCTTCTGCTATTTTCAGCATTATACGCTTTATATTGACGTCTACTTTGTTGTATAACTCCTTTACTTATGTAAATTTGCATAAAGGAAATTTACATAACTTTATCACGTTGCTTATCAGATTCTTTGATTTTCATATGACCTGCTTTCTTTGACAACTGGCTTATATGTAACGGGATGATTAGAGACTAACATCCGTAAAGATGGATAGCTTATGTAGTGTAGAAAGATTAAGGAAGATTCTCAGAATGAATGATGGAAGTGTAAGAAGAGCATGTGATGTAATGTGAAGTCATTATGAATGTTCTTGGCTGAAAGCATTCTAAGGTTATTGTTGGCATGTAGACCTAAAACAAATGATTAGCTGGTGGACAAAATGTATAGTAATGCAGTCAATTTACATGGAATAAAGACATTACTGAGGAGATAAACAGATGCAGTGAAAGAGTTGACTGAGCGAGGAATATATCAGATGCTAATGGCATGAAAGGAAATCTTATGCAATGGAAGCCTTTTGTGTACAGCTGTAACGTGAATGGAAGCAGTCAGCTAGTATATAAGGTAAAAATAAAGAAGCTCTTCTACAAGAATGAAAGCTCATTTTTTACTTTACTACTCAGGGCAGGTGTTGATAATGTATTTGAGCGATTATAGCGGCTGTATGTACTTAATCCACCATAAAGAATTGGAAATGGAGTTGCGATCTATAAATAGACATTTTTTAATCTCTACTTTTTCAGTTTCAAAATTTGAATTCAGAATTGCATCTATGATGGAGTTCATGTAAAGCCGAAATTCTATGTTGACTCGTAGAGCAGGTGTTCTGAATGAGTAGGTGACTGTTCATGGTAACTAAATCTAATATGAATAACTAGGTTAACTGTCATAATAGTAATTTAACATGGCAAAACAAAGTACATAGCACTGTTCATGGAATCTATCATCTGAGTTGAAATAAAGTAACATATAAAAGATTTTGAGATATATCTGTGAAATAACAGTCATTCCTTATGACGCCACTTACTGTCATATCACGTATGTACAGCTATGTTTATTTGAAGCTGAAAAGCTCTAGCATCGTCTTGTCATGAAGGTAAACCATTTTCTACATTTGAATTATATCATCGTTAAGTTCTCTCTTCGGCTTTTTTTCTATGAATATGGTTGGTTGCAGAGATGTAAAATACGAAGCGTTAAATACCACCTGAGTGTTTTTATTTTGATTTCGCTCTGAACCGTGGCAGTGTGGTAAGCATTACGGTTATGTGGTGTGGCATTTGCAGGATTAAACTTTCATAATTATTCCTCAGCGCCAAAAAATCATAACAGTATTGCCTGTTTTCACTTAGATCTCGTACGCACACGACTATCTTGAGCGCTTCAGTGAGTAGGTGAACATTCACTCATGGAAATATATTTGCATATAAAAGAACTTGTGCATAAGTACGAGTACCTGAGTCAAAGGTATTAGTGAGGGGAGAGATATATCGTACTCAAGTACGCATACTTCAAGCCAGCTGATCATAACAATGTTTACTACGCAACCAAATCCCTTGACATCCCTTTGAAGATGAAAGATAACAATGATAGCTTTCGTCGCAACACCAGTTCACTTATTGTGACGTGAGAATGATACCCACCTCTCTCTCTCTCTCTCTCTCTCTCTCTCTCTCTCTCTCTCTCTCTCTCTCTCTCTCTCTCTCTCTCTCTCTCTCTCTCTCTCTCTCTCTCTCTCTCTCTCTCTCTCTCTCTCTCTCTCTCTCTCTTCCCTTTTACCTTACCTACTGTTGTGTTATGGGTTAAGTAATATCGATCATCAACAGGGAAATAAGACGCTTGCAAGCAACAGTGATGCAGGTGTGTAGAGAAGTGCAGACCATTTACAAGTAAAGAAAAGAAAGATGATGACTACGGAGTCAACACTTGTGGAGATGGGGTAGTTGGAGGAAGGTGGCAGCGGGAGGGAGATTATGTCACCCGAGAAATGTTTCAGGAGAGATACAATGCCCAGGGGATTGTGGCGTCAGAACAAATATAGTGCCAAGATATAAGAAGGTAAGAGTATTGTGGTGCTGGGAAAGATGTAAAACCAGGAGGCATATAATTCCAGAGGAGATGTAATACCACGAGAGATGTAGTGCCATGAGAGGTGAGGCACCAGGTGAGATGTCAGATCAGGGAGGACGCGTGTCTGTAAGCGTCGGTGTGCTAGCAAGGTGCATAATTAGGAGGGCTGTGGCACTGGGAGGGAAGGGGAACGATGAGATGAGAAACATGGCAATACGATGGATATGATTCCAGTAAGTGTACAGTGACATGAGTGATGTGACACACTAAGGAATCTGGAATCAGAAAGAATTTGGTTCTACGAGAAATGTCATACCTTCCAAAAAATATTTCGCAGTGGGAGGAATATATTTCCAGAAGTGATATGGCACGAAGACGAACGTGGCAGCATGCGATATGTAGCAACAGAGGAGATGCGAATTTAGGAGGACGGGCTGAAAGAAGTTGTGTCCACAGGGATGTGTTTCTGGGAGAGATATTGTGCTCTGGCAGATGTAATGTTAGTACGGTGTGATTCCAGGCAGAATATGGTGCTAGAAGCGATGAGATTTCAGGAGGAAAGTAGAGCCAGAAGAAGTGTATTTCTAAAAGAATTGTGTTGCCAAGGCAAAGGTACTTGCAGGAGATATGTTGTGTTGGGAAAAATTTGATGTTAGGAGGCATGCATCACCAGGAGTGAGGTGACATCAGAAGGAATGTGGCGAAAGAGATTGTGATGCTTGGCTAGACGCGATGTCAGGATGGGTGTGGTATCAAGAGGGATGTACCAGCAAGGAGAATTCATCTGTCACCATGAGTAATACGGTACCAAGAGGGGAGGTAGCCTCAGGGAGGATGTGATTATTGGAGGGGTATAGTCCTAAGAGTAATGTAACACTAGAGGGATATGATGATAGTAACTGTTGATAACAAGATGAATCTGGTAACAGGAGGGTGAGATCAACTGCACTGATGGACGCAATGCCCAGCTGATGACTTACCACCAGGGATGTGGCACCGCGATAAGTACCTAACCTAACCTAACCTACCTAACCTACTACCTAACCTAACCATGCCAAGCATAGCGTCAGTAGGGATGCAACACCTGTAGGGATATTTTGCTGTGATAGATATGGTGCAATGCATGCAGCAGCGCTGGGAAAGATACGGAACTATGAAGGCATATAATGTTTTATGAGTTGTGGTGCCATGATGGATGTGGAATCAAGAGGAATGTGATGCTGTATTAAACCAGGAAGGATGTGGTGCCAGGAAAGATAATGCTCTGGAAGGTTGGTGATGCTAAGGAGGATGTAATGTCAAAAGAATATAGTACAGGGGATGATATGTTACCAAGTGTGACGTGATACAAGTTGGATGAGCTATCAAGATCGTTTTGGTGTTAAGAGAGACAAGGTGCCAAATGGGACATGGTGAGAAGTTGGATGTACAGCCAAAAGGGATGTGACATGAGTAGGAGGTAGTGTCAGATGGGATGTGGTGCGAGCATTAGAGATGCAGTGCCAAGAGAAATGTGATGCAAAGTGGGATATGGAACCATGTTGAGTTTAGTACCAGGTGGGACGTGGAGCCGAGAAAGATCTAGCGCAAGGTAGGATGTAGAGCCAGGAGAGATGTATCGCCGGGAGGATATAATGGATTTTGGTGCCTAAGAGTGCTTAAGGTGGCTGCTATGAATACATCATGAGGCAGCATTAACAAAACTTGTACCTCAGGAAATCCTCAGATTTACCTGAGAGTGAAGCGATTAAGAAGTTTTGCTGCTGCGGATCTCATCTTACTCACCCCCGAGCACGCTGGATCCCCTTTCCATTATATTTTACGGACGTTGTACGGTTCTGGAACTTGACAGCAATATATCAAAAATATAATCGCAATAGGTAGTAAATTCCAGACACCTTTTATGCACAGGTAGGATGGAATGACTGCTGTCCTTGATTTATTTGTATAGGGCATCTAAATCTGCTAGAATTATTGCCTCCTTTGCAATTCCATCCTGGAATGAAAAGAACTAGTGAACTAAATCTTCTGAGGACAATATATATAATTTCACAGAGGAGGAATTCTACAGAGAAACCAAAATACTCCTCAGTTTACCACATTACCTTCTTAAAGTCTGTTAAGATAATCTGCGTTTGTATGCATGTTCAGCAGGTGTGGATGTGCCCAGTCCTTGTGATACTAGCTACCAATAAGTTAACAAACCGACGTGAAATGCTGGTCATGTCGTCAAGTGGACAACTCGTTGCCTTGATAACCTAAACCTCTGACTCCATCCCGGACGGCGAAGTAGAGCTGTGTTGGACTACACACGGCATGACATGGACCGAGGAGCCCATTCCTCAGCCAGGCTCCCTAGGGGAAGCCAATGCTCTCTCAGCTGGGCGTCGCCTGCCTGTCCTGAGGCATTTCCCGTGGAGGTTTATGGTGGTGTGCGAGGCCTGCGTCTGGTTGATGATACATACAAGGCCATTGGTCCTCCTCTCAATAGAGATTGCGTGTTTGTCATTCTGCTGAGGTAGCCAGGTATGCAGTCCCTTCACCGCAGTAACTTTGAAGAACAGGACAACTGATGCACCTCACTACTGTAAAACATGCGTAACTAATTGCACTATCGTGCACAGCAAAAAAAGCTTATACACAACCATACACAATGTGTAAACATGTGATATGCCAAACACCATGTGTAAAAATGTGGTCTACCATACATCTTGGTAATCATATGGTCTAACATACCACAAGTGTAACATGTGATCTACCCCACATCTTGTGTAACCCTGAGCCCTAACAAGCAATCGATGAATTGATGTATCAATCTTACTTGCATGCATATACACAGATGTATATACAAATACAAGCAAGAAAAACACATACGCATACATAAGCACAAAAACGGAAACACGCAAACAAATACACATACATATATAAGGATTTAAACAGAAGTAAACAAATTCAAAACAAATGCGTACAGTGATTAAAGCACACGCATACTAGAATATGCATATAGTTGACAAAAATGCTTACACAGAGGTATACACATAAACATGCACACATATACACAAAAATACGTACGTACGTACGTAAATACTAATAATACCAGATATATAGAAACACAAACAAAAACACACCAAAGAAGACAGAATCTTGAATGAATAATCTTTGGCACAAGGTAGGTGGATGAAAGCGAGGGAAGGTGCGGGTAGAACAGGCCCCAGGCTGGCCTGTATACCTTCGCGGGTGAGGCGGCTGTCACTGGGGAGCACCTGCCTCTGTTTACTGTGCCTCATGTTATCCCCGAACCTCACCCTACAGCTCCTCAACCTTAGACGTTGCTCTGTCGGAGAGATGAGAAGGTATCAGCCTGGTGAAGCGAAGGATATGGTCTCTTTATATAACGGGATGAAAAAAAGTCTGTTTGCAGAGCTGAAGGAAGTGTGTCGACACAGGCAGGGAAAGGAGGGATGGGAGATAAAAATTTTTTGTTCTGAGAGAAGACGACACAAGTTTGGCAGAGGTGAGGAACTTGATGTAGTGCTTGTGGGGTGAAAGGCGCGGAAGAGTTTCTACGCCAGGATCTGCACATGTATTTGAGAGTTCCTTTGTACTTGTTTTTCTTATCTAAGGAAAACAATAAGTTCTCCTTTGAAAAAGATAATGATTATACTATTGATGTAAAACATGGATATGTTAGCAATCATATATATATATATATATACATATATATATATATATATATATATATATATATATATATATATATATATATATATATATATATATATATATATATATATATATATATATATATATATTTTTCTTTTTTTTTTTTTTTGCTTTGTCGCTGTCTCCCGCGTTTGCGAGATAGCGCAAGGAAACAGACGAAAGAAATGGCAAAACCCACCCCCATACACATGTATATACATACGTCCACACACGCAAATATACATACCTACACAGCTTTCCATGGTTTACCCCAGACGCTTCACATGCCCTGATTCAATTCACTGACAGCACGTCAACCCCGGTATACCACATCGATCCAATTCACTCTATTCCTTGCCCTCCTTTCACCCTCCTGCATTTTCAGGCCCCGATCACACAAAATCTTTTTCACTCCATCTTTCCACCTCCAATTTGGTCTCCCACTTCTCCTCGTTCCCTCCACCTCCGACACATATATCCTCTTGTTCAATCTTTCTTCACTCATTCTCTCCATGTGCCCAAACCATTTCAAAACACCCTCTTCTGCTGTCTCAACCACGCTCTTTTTATTTCCACACATCTCTCTTACCCTTACGTTACTTACTCGATCAAACTACCTCACACCACACATTGTCCTCAAACTTCTCATTTCCAGCACATCCATCCCCCAGCGCACAACTCTATCTATAGCCCAGGCCTCGCAACCATACAACATTGTTGGAACCATTATTCCTTCAAACATACCCATTTTTGCTTTCCGAGATAATGTTCTCGACTTACACACATTCTTCAAGGCTCCCAGGATTTTCGCCCCCTCCCCCACCCTATGATCCACTTCCGCTTCCTTGGTTCCATCCGCTGACAGATCCACTCCCAGATATCTAAAATACTTTACTTCCTCCAGTTTTTCTCCATTCAAACTTACCTCCCAATTGACTTGACCCTCAACCCTACTGTACCTAATAACCTTGCTCTTATTCACATTTACTCTTAACTTTCTTCTTTCACACACTTTACCAAACTCAGTCAACAGCTTCTGCAGTTTCTTACATGAATCAGCCACCAGCGCTGTATCATCAGCGAACAACAACTGACTCACTTCCCAAGCTCTCTCATCCCCAACAGACTTCATACTTGCCCCTCTTTCCAAAACTCTTGCATTCACCTCCCTAACAACCCCATCCATAAACAAATTAAACAACCATGGAAACATCACACACCCCTGCCGCAAACCTACATTCACTGAGAACCAATCACTTTCCTCTCTTCCTACACGTACACATGCCTTACATCCTCGATAAAAACTTTTCACTCCTTCTAACAACTTGCCTCCCACACCATATAGTCTTAATACCTTCCACAGAGCATCTCTATGAACTCTATCATATGCCTTCTCCAGATCCATAAATGCTACATACAAATCCATTTGCTTTTCTAAGTATTTCTCACATACATTCTTCAAAGCAAACACCTGATCCACACATCCTCTACCACTTCTGAAACCACACTGCTCTTCCCCAATCTGATGCTCTGTACATGCCTTCACTCTCTCAATCAATACCCTCCCATATAATTTACCAGGAATACTCAACAAACTTATACCTGTGTAAATTGAGCACTCACTCTTATCCCCTTTGCCTTTGTACAATGGCACTATGCACGCATTCCGCCAATCCTCAGGCACCTCACCATGAGTCATACATACATTAAATAACCTTACCAACTAGTCAATAATACAGTCACCCCCTTTTTTAATAAATTCCACTGCAATACCATCCAAACCTGCTACATTGCCGGCTTTCATCTTCCGCAAAGCTTTTACTACCTCTTCTCTGTTTACAAAATCATGTATATATATATATACCAAATCGTGTGTATATATATATATATATATATATATATATATATATATATATATATATATATATATATATATATATATATATATATATATATATATATATGTATATACACGAACAAAATGCATAGGATCGCGCACCTTCATACAAACCTCTGCAGCCAGGATCGAGCCCGGGACCCTTGTGCAACAGGCGGGAATGATACCGCTAGGCTATGGGCCTGGCTAATTGGAATTAAATATTCAAATACTATGTACTCGAATACCCTTCGTCTCACGTTCATGAGCAAAGGGGTCTACACCGGTCATTTCCCAAAAGGGGCACAAAGCCAGCAGATAGCAGTTAAACCAGGCCCATAACCTAGCGGTAGCATTTCTGCCTGTTGCACAGGGGTCCCGGGTTCGATACTGGCTGTTGGAGGTTTGTATGTTATAAATATATATATATATATATATATATATATATATATATATATATATATATATATATATATATATATATATATATGTGTATATATGTAAACATATATATGTATATATTATACATTCATATTATATTTGCTTTGTCGCTGTCTCCCGCGCCTGCGAGGTAGCGCAAGGAAACAGATGAAAGAAATGGCCAAACCCATCCCACACACATGCACGCACACACACACGTCCACACACGCAAATATACACACCCACACAACCCAACGTACACATATATATACACACACAGACACACACATATACATATATGCACACAATTCACACTGACTGCCCCTACTCACCCCCATCGCCACCCCGCCACACACGGAATAACATCCCCCTCCCCACTCATGTGCGCGAGGCAGCGCCAGGAAAAGACAACAAAGGCCCCATTCGCTCACACTCAGTCTCCAACTGTCATGCAATAATGCCCGAAACCACAGCTCCCTTTCCACATCCAGGCCCTACACAACTTTCCATGGTTTACCCCAGACGCTTCACATGCCCTGATTCAATCCATTGACATCACGTCGACCCGGTATACCACATCGATCCAATTCACTCTATTCCTTGCCCGCCTTTCACCCTCATGCATGTTAATCCCCGATCACTCAAAATCTTTTTCACTCCATCTTTCCACCTCCAATTTGGTCTCCCACTTCTTCTCGTTCCCTCCACCTCCAACACATATATCCTCTTGGTCAATCTTTCCTCACTCATTCTCTCCATGTGCCCAAACCATTTCAAAACACCCTCTTCTGCTCTCTCAACCACGCTCTTTTTATTTCCACATATCTCTCGTAACTTTACATTACTTACTCGATCAAACCACCTCACACCACATATTGTCCTCAAACATCTCATTTCCAGCAAATCCACCCTCCTGCGCACAACTCTATCCATCGCCCACGCCTCGCAACCATACAACATTGTTGGAACCACTATTCCTTCAAACATAGCCATTTTTGCTTTCGAGATAATGTTCTCGACTTCCACACATTCTTCAAGACTCCCAGGATTTTCGCCCCCTCGCCTAACCTATGATTTACTTCCGCTTCCATGGTTCCGTCGGCTGCCAGATCCACTCCCAGATATCGAAAACACTTTACTTCCTCCAGTTTTTCTCCATTCAAACTTACCTCCCAATTGACTTGACCATCAACCCTACTTTACCTAATAAACTTGCTCTTATTCACATTTACTCTCAGCTTTCTTCTTTCACACACTTTACCAAAGTCAGTCACCAGCTTCTGCAGTTTCTCACATGAATCAGCCATCAGCACTGTATCATCAGCGAACAACAACTGACTCACTTCCCAAGCTCTCTCATCCCCAACAGACTGCATACTTGCCCCTCTTTCCAAAACTCTTGCATTCACCTCCCTAACAACCCCATCCATAAACAAATTAAACAACCATGGACACATCACACACCCCTGCCGCAAACCTACATTCACTGAGAACCTATCACTTTCCTCTCTTCCTACACGTACACATGCCTTACATCCCCGATAGAAACTTTTCACTGCTTCTAACAACTTGCCACCCACAACATATATTCTTAGTAACTTCCACAGAGCATCTCTATGAACTCTATCATATGCCTTCTCCAGATCCATAAATGCTACATACAAATCCATTTGCTTTTCTAAATTTTTCTAAGTATATATGTATATATATATATATATATATATATATATATATATATATATATATATATATATATATATATATATATATATATATATATATATATATATATATATATATATATTTTTTTTTTTTTTTCCTTTCAAACTATTCGCCATTTCCCGCGTTAAGAAGGTAGCGTTAAGAACAGAGGACTGGTCCTCTGATGGAATATCCTCACCTGGCCTCGTTCTCTGTTCCTTCTCTTGGAAAATTAAAAAAAAAACGAGAGGGGAGGATTTCCAGCACCCCGCTCCCTCCACTTTTAGTCGCCTTCTACGACTCGCAGGGAATACGTAGGAAGTATTCTTTCTCCCCAATCCCCAGGGATATATATATATATATATCATACAATATACAAAGTTCCAACAGCCAGGATCGAACCTGGGACCCTTTGTGCAAGAGGCAGGCATGCTAACCGCTAGGCTAAGGGACTGTATAATAGGAAACAACTATTCGAAATACTAAGTACTCGAATACCCTTCGTCTCACAAGGGTGAGCAACGGGGTCTATCGGTTGTTTCCGAACAGAACACATAGCCAGCTGATAGCGTTTTACCGAACCTGACTGTACAACGCGGAGTTATATGAATACGAATAAAGTGTGCATGAACGCGCACCTTCATAGAACATACTGGCTGTTGGAGCTTTATATGTCCTATGAAGATGCGCGTTCATATACACTTTATTCGTATTCATATAACTCTGCGTTGTACAGTCAGGTTCGGTAAAACGCTATCAGCTGGCTATGTGTTCTGTTCGGAAACAACCGATAGACCCCGTTGCTCACCCTTGTGAGACGAAGGGTATTCGAGTACTTAGTATTTCGAATAGTTGTTTCCTATTATACAGTCCCTTAGCCTAGCGGTTAGCATGCCTGCCTCTTGCACAAAGGGTCCCAGGTTCGATCCTGGCTGTTGAAGCTTTGTATGTTCTATGAAGGTGCGCGTTCATATACACTTTATTCGTATTCATATAACTCCGCGTTGTACAGTCAGGTTCGGTAAAACGCTCTCAACTAGCTATGTGTTCTGTTCGAAAACAACCGATAGACCCCGTTGCTCACCATTGTGAGACGGAGGGTATTCGAGTACTTAGTATTTCGAATAGTTGTTTCCTATTACACAGTCCCATAGCCTAGCGGTTAGCATGCCTGCCTCTTTCACAAAGGGTCCCAGGTTCGATCCTGGCTGTTAGAGCTTTGTATGTTCTATGAAGGTGCTCGTTCATATACACTTTATTCGTATTCATATAACTCCGCGTTGTACAGTCAGGTTCGGTAAAACGCTATCAGCTGGCTATGTGTTCTGTTCGGAAACAACCGATAGACCCCGTTGCTCACCATTGTGAGATGAAGGGTATTCGAGTACTTAGTATTTCGAATAGTTGTTTCCTATTATACAGTCCTTTAGCCTAGCGGTTAGCATGCCTGTCTCTTGCACAAAGGGTCCCAGATTCGATCCTGGATGTTGGAGCTTTGTATGTTCTATGAAGGTGCGCTTTCATATACACTTTATTCGTATATATATATATATATATATATATATATATATATATATATATATATATATATATATATATATATATATATATATAAATAAATAAATATATATATATATATGCTATATATATATATGCTATATATATATATATATATATATATATATATATATATATATATATATATATATATATATATATATATATATATATATATATATATATATATATATATATATATATATATATATATATATATATATATGGATGAGAACTGCTATTGACGTTTGTGTAAATAAATTATACATTTCCTTTTCCCATAGCCAGAGGTTGAACCATTATGTGACATTCATTTTTTCATTCATTTCAAGCTAGAAGTTTCAGTTTTCTAAATTGTTTCTTACATTTTTCATATGTATATATATATGTATGTGTGTGTGTGTGTGTGTGTGTGTGTGTGTGTGTATATGTGCGTATGTATGTGTATGTGTGTGTATGTGTATATGTATATATATATGTATATTATCCCTGGGGATAGGGGTGAAAGAATACTTCCCACGTATTCCTCGCGTGTCGTAGAAAGCGACTAGAGGGGACGGGAGCGGGGGGCCAGAAATCCTCCCCTCCTTGTATTAACTTTCTAAAATGGGAAACAGAAGAAGGAGTCACGCGGGGAGTGCTCATCCTCCTCGAAGGCTCAGAGTGGGGTGCCTAAATGTGTGTGGATGTAACCAAGATGTGAAAAAAGGAGAGATAGGTAGTATGTTTGAGGAAAGGAACCTGGATGTTTTGGCTCTGAGTGAAACGAAGCTCAAGGGTAAAGGGGAAGAGTGGTTTGGGAATGTCTGGGGAGTAAAGTCAGGGGTTAGTGAGAGGACAAGAGCAAGGGAAGGAGTAGAAATACTCCTGAAAGAGGAGTTGTGGGAGTATGTGATAGAATGTAAGAAAGTAAATTCTCGATTAATATGGGTAAAACTGAAACTTGATGGAGAGAGGTGGGTGATTATTGGTGCATATGCACCCGGGCATGAGAAGAAAGATCATGAGAGGCAATTGTTTTGGGAGCAGCTGAATGAGTGTGTTAGTGGTTTTGATGCACGAGACCGGGTTATAGTGATGGGTGATTTGAATGCAAAGGTGAGTAATGTGGCAGTTGAGGGAATAATTCGTATACATGGGGTGTTCAGTGTTGAAAATGGAAATGGTGAAGAGCTTGTAGATTTATGTGCTGAAAAAGGACTGATGATTGGGAATACCTGGTTTAAAAAGCGCGATATACATAAGTATACTTATGTAAGTAGGAGAGATTGCCAGAGAGCGTTATTGGATTACGTGTTAATTGACAGGCGTGCGAAAGAGAGACTTTTGGATGTTAATGTGCTGAGACGTGCAACTGGAGGGATGTCTGATCATTATCTTGTGGAGGCTAAGGTGAAGATTTGTATGGGTTTTCGGAAAAGAAGAGTGAATGTTGGGGTGAAGAGGGTGGTGAGAGTAAGTGAGCTTGGGAAGGAGACCTGTGTGAGGAAGTACCAGGAGAGACTGAGTACAGAATGGAAAAAGGTGAGAGCAATGGAAGTAAGGGGAGTGGGGGAGGAATTGGATGTATTTAGGGAATCAGTGATGGATTGCGCAAAAGATGCTTGTGGCATGAGAAGAGTGGGAGGTGGGTTGATTAGAAAGGGTAGTGAGTGGTGGGATGAAGAAGTAAGAGTATTAGTGAAAGAGAAGAGAGAGGCATTTGGACGATTTTTGCAGGGAAAAAATGCAATAGAGTGGGAGATGTATAAAAGAAAGAGACAGGAGGTCAAGAGAAAGGTGCAAGAGGTGAAAAAAAGGGCAAATGAGAGTTGGGGTGAGAGAGTATCATTAAATTTTAGGGAGAATAAAAAGATGTTCTGGAAGGAGGTAGATAAAGTGCGTAAGACAAGGGAGCAAATGGGAACTTCAGTGAAGGGCGCAAATGGGGAGGTGATAACAAGTAGTGGTGATGTGAGAAGGAGATGGAGTGAGTATTTTCAAGGTTTGTTGAATGTGTTTGATGATAGAGTGGCAGATATAGGGTCTTTTGGTCGAGGTGGTGTGCAAAGTGAGAGGGTTAGGGAAAATGATTTGGTAAACAGAGAAGAGGTAGTGAAAGCTTTGCGGAAGATGAAAGCCGGCAAGGCAGCAGGTTTGGATGGTATTGCAGTGGAATTTATTAAAAAAGGGGGTGACTATATTGTTGACTGGTTGGTAAGGTTATTTAATGTATGTATAACTCATGGTGAGGTGCCTGAGGATTGGCGGAATGCGTGCATAGTGCCATTGTACAAAGGCAAAGGGGATAAGAGTGAGTGCTCAAATTACAGAGGTATAAGTTTGTTGAGTATTCCTGGTAAATTATATGGGATGGTATTGATTGAGAGGGTGAAGGCATGTACAGAACATCAGATTGGGGAAGACCAGTGTGGTTTCAGAAGTGGTAGAGGATGTGTGGATCAGGTGTTTGCTTTGAAGAATGTATGTGAGAAATACTTAGAAAAGCAAATGGATTTGTATGTAGCATTTATGGATCTGGAGAAGGCATATGATAGAGTTGATAGAGATGCTCTGTGGAAGGTATTAAGAATATATGGTGTGGGAGGAAAGTTGTTAGAAGCAGTGAAAAGTTTTTATCGAGGATGTAAGGCATGTGTATGTGTAGGAAGAGAGGAAAGTGATTGGTTCTCAGTGAATGTAGGTTTGCGGCAGGGGTGTGTGATGTCTCCATGGTTGTTTAATTTGTTTATGGATGGGGTTGTTAGGGAGGTAAATGCAAGAGTTTTGGAAAGAGGGGCAAGTATGAAGTCTGTTGGGGATGAGAGAGCTTGGGAAGTGAGTCAGTTGTTGTTCGCTGATGATACAGCGCTGGTGGCTGATTCATGTGAGAAACTGCAGAAGCTGGTGACTGAGTTTAGTAAAGTGTGTGGAAGAAGAAAGTTAAGAGTAAATGTCAATAAGAGCAAGGTTATTAGGTACAGTAGGGTTGAGGGTCAAGTCAATTGGGAGGTGAGTTTGAATGGAGAAAAACTGGAGGAAGTGAAGTGTTTTAGATATCTGGGAGTGGATCTGGCAGCGAATGGAACGATGGAAGCGGAAGTGGATCAAAGGGTGGGGGAGGGGGCGAAAATTCTGGGGGCTTTGAAGAATGTGTGGAAGTCGAGAACATTATCTCGGAAAGCAAAAATGGGTATGTTTGAAGGAATAGTGGTTCCAACAATGTTGTATGGTTGCGAGGCGTGGGCTATGTATAGAGTTGTGCGCAGGATGATGGATGTGCTGGAAATGAGATGTTTGAGGACAATGTGTGGTGTGAGGTGGTTTGATCGAGTGAGTAACGTAAGGGTAAGAGAGATGTGTGGAAATAAAAAGAGCGTGGTTGAGAGAGCAGAAGAGGGTGTTTTGAAGTGGTTTGGACACATGGAGAGAATGAGTGAGGAAAGATTGACCAAGAGGATATATGTGTCGGAGGTGGAGGAAACGAGGAGAAGAGGGAGACCAAATTGGAGGTGGAAAGATGGAGTGAAAAAGATTTTGTGTGATCGGAGCCTGAACATGCAGGAGGGTGAAAGGAGGGCAAGGAATAGAGTGAATTGGAGCGATGTGGTATACCGGGGTTGACGTGCTGTCAGTGGATTGAATCAAGGCATGTGAAGCGTCTGGGGTAAACCATGGAAAGCTGTTTAGGTATGTATATTTGCGTGTGTGGACGTATGTATATACATGTGTATGGGGGGTGGGGGTTGGGCCATTTCTTTCGTCTGTTTCCTTGCGCTACCTCGCAAACGCGGGAGACAGCGACAAAGTATAATAAAAATAAAAAAATAATATATATATATATATATATATATATATATATATATATACATATATATATATATATATATATATATATATATATATATATATATATATATATATATTTTTTTTTTTTTTTGCTTTGTTGCTGTCTCCCGCGTTTGCGAGGTAGCGCAAGGAAACAGACGAAAGAAATGGCCCAACCCACCCCCATACACATGTATATACATACGTCCACACACGCAAATATACATACCTACACAGCTTTCCATGGTTTACCCCAGTCGCTTCACATGCCTTGATTCAATCCACTGACACCACGTCAACCCCGGTATACCACATCGCTCCAATTCACTCTATTCCTTGCCCTCCTTTCACACTCCTGCATGTTCAGGCCCCGATCACACAAAATCTTTTTCACTCCATCTTTCCACCTCCAATTTGGTCTCCCTCTTCTCCTCGTTCCCTCCACCTCCGACACATATATTCTCTTGGTCAATCTTTCCTCACTCATTCTCTCCATCTGCCCGAACCATTTCAAAACACCCTCTTCTACTCTCTCAACCACGCTCTTTTTATTTCCACACATCTCTGTTACCCTTACGTTACTTACTCGATCAAACCACCTCACACCACACATTGTCCTCAAACATCTCATTTCCAGCACATCCATTCTCCTGCGCACAAATTTATCCATAGCCCAGGCCTCGCAACCATACAACATTGTTGGAACCACTATTCCTTCAAACATACCCATTTTTGCTTTCCGAGATAATGTTCTCGACTTCCACACATTCTTCAAGGCTCCCAGAATTTTCGCCCCCTCCCCCACCCTATGATCCACTTCCGCTTCCATGGTTCCATCCGCTGCCAGATCCACTCCCAGATATCTAAAACACTTCACTTCCTCCAGTTTTTCTCCATTCAAACTCACCTCCCAATTGACTTGACCCTCAACCCTACTCTACCTAATAACCTTGCTCTTATTCACATTTACTCTTAACTTTCTTCTTTCACACACTTTACCAAACTCAGTCACCAACTTCTGCAGTTTCTCACATGAATCAGCCACCAGCGCTGTATCATCAGCGAACAACAACTGACTCACTTCCCAAGCTCTCTCATCCCCAACAGACTTCATACTTGCCCCTCTTTCCAAAACTCTTGCATTCACCTCCCTAACAACCCCATCCATAAACAGATTAAACAACCATGGAAACATCACACACCCCTGCCGCAAACCTGCATTCACTGAGAACCAATCACTTTCCTCTCTTCCTACACGTACACATGCCTTACATCCTCGATAAAAATTTTCACTCCTTCTAACAACTTGCCTCCCACACCATATATTCTTAATACCTTCCACAGAGCATCTCTATCAACTCTATCATATGCCTTCTCCAGATCCATAAATGCTACATACAAATCCATTTGCTTTTCTAAGTATTTCTCACATACATTCTTCAAAGCAAACACCTGATCCACACATCCTCTTCCACTTCTGAAACCACACTGCTCTTCCCCAATGTGATGCTCTGTACATGTCTTCACCCTCTCAATCAATATCCTCCCATATGATTTACCAGGAATACTCAACAAACTTATACCTCTGTAATTTGAGCACTCACTCTTATCCCCTTTGCCTTTGTACAATGGCACTATGCACGCACTCCGCCAATTCTCAGGCACCTCACCATGAGTCATACATACATTAAATAACCTTACCAACCAGTGAACAATACAGTCACCCCCTTTTTTAATAAATTCCACTGCAATACCATCCAAACCTGCTGCCTTGCCGGCTTTCATCTTCCGCAAAGCTTTTACTACCTCTTCTCTGTTTACCAAATCATTTTCCCTAACCCTCTCACTTTGCACACCACCTCGACCAAAACACCCTATATCTGTCACTCTATCATCAAACACATTCAATAAACCTTCAAAATACTCACTCCATCTCCTTCTCACATCACCACTACTTGTTATCACCTCCCCATTTGCGCCCTTCACTGAAGTTCCCATTTGCTCCATTGTCTTACGCACTTTATTTACCTTCTTCCAGAACATCTTTTTATTCTCCCTAAAATTTAGTGATACTCTCTCACCCCAACTCTCATTTGCCCTTTTTTTCACCTCTTGCACCTTTCTCTTGACCTCCTGTCTCTTTCTTTTATACATCTCCCACTCAATTGCATTTTTTCCCTGCAAAAATCGTCAAAATGCCTCTCTCTTCTCTTTCACAAATACTCTTACTTCTTCATCCCACCACTCACTACACTTTCTAATCAACCCACCTCCCACTCTTCTCATGCCACAAGCATCTTTTGCGCAATCCATCACTGATTCCCTAAATACATCCCATTCCTCCCCCAATCCCCTTACTTCCATTGTTCTCACCTTTTTCCATTCTGTACTCAGTCTCTCCTGGTACTTCCTCACACAAGTCTCCTTCCCAAGCTCACTTACTCTCACCACCCTCTTCACCCCAACATTCACTCTTCTTTTCTGAAAACCCATACAGATCTTCACCTTAGCCTCCACAAGATAATGATCATACATCCCTCCAGTTGCACCTCTCAGCACATTAACATCCAAAAGTCTCTCTTTCGCGCGCCTGTCAATTAACACGTAATCCAATAACGCTCTCTGGCCATCTCTCCTACTTACATAAGTATACTTATGTATATATCGCTTTTTAAACCAGGTATTCCCAATCACCAGTCCTTTTTCAGCACATAAATCTACAAGCTCTTCACCATTTCCATTTACAACACTGAACACCCCATGCATGCCCATTATTCCCTCAACTGCCAAGTTACTCACCTTTGCATTCAAATCACCTATCACTATAACCCGGTCTCGTGCATCAAAACCACTAACACACTCATTCACCTGCTCCCAAAACACTTGCCTCTCATGATCTTTCTTCTCATGCCCAGGTGCATATGCACCAATAATCACCCATCTCTCTCCATGAACTTTTAGTTTTACCCATATCAATCGAGAATTTACTTTCTTACATTCTATCATATACTCCCACAACTCCTGTTTCAGGAGTACTGCTACTCCTTCCCTTGCTCTTGTCCTCTCACTAACCCCTGACTTTACTCCCAAGACATTCTCAAACCACTCTTCCCCTTTATGTATATATATATATATATATATATATATATATATATATATATATATATATATATATATATATATATATATATATATATATATATATATATATATATATATATATATATATTTTTTTTTTTTTTTTTTATACTTTGTCGCTGTCTCCCGCGTTTGCGAGGTAGCGCAAGGAAACAGACGAAAGAAATGGCCCCCCCCCCCCCCATACACATGTACATACACACGTCCACACACGCAAATATACATACCTACACAGCTTTCCATAGCTTACCCCAGACGCTTCACATGCCTTGCTTCAATCCACTGACAGCACGTCAACCCCTGTATACCACATGACTCCAATTCACTCTATTTCTTGCCCTCCTTTCACCCTCCTGCATGTTCAGGCCCCGATCACACAAAATCTTTTTCACTCCATCTTTCCACCTCCAATTTGGTCTCCCTCTTCTCCTCGTTCCCTCCACCTCCGACACATATATCCTCTTGGTCAATCTCTCCTCACTCATTCTCTCCATGTGCCCAAACCATTTCAAAACACCCTCTTCTGCTCTCTCAACCACACTCTTTTTATTTCCACACATCTCTCTTACCCTTACGTTACTTGCTCGATCAAACCACCTCACACCACAGATTGTCCTCAAACATCTCATTTCCAGCACATCCATCCTCCTGCGCACATCTCTATCCATAGCCCACGCCTCGCAACCATACAACATTGTTGGAACCACTATTCCCTCAAACATACCCATTTTTGCTTTCCGAGATAATGCTCTCGACTTCCACACATTTTTCAAAGCTCCCAAAATTTTCGCCCCCTCCCCCACCCTATGATCCACTTCCGCTTCCATGGTTCCATCCGCTGACAGATCCACTCCCAGATATCTAAAACACTTCACTTCCTCCAGTTTTTCTCCATTCAAACTCACCTCCCAATTGACTTGACCCTCACCCCTACTGTACCTAATAACCTTGCTCTTATTCACATTTACTCTCAACTTTCTTCTTCCACACACTTTACCAAAGTCAGTCACCAGCTTCTGCAGTTTCTCACATGAATCAGCCACCAGCGCTGTATCATCAGCGAACAACAACTGACTCACTTCCCAAGCTCTCTCATCCCCAGCAGACTTCATACTTGCCCCTCTTTCCAGGACTCTTGCATTTACCTCCCTTACAACCCCATCCATAAACAAATTAAACAACCATGGAGACATCACACACCCCTGCCGCAAACCTACATTCACTGAGAACCAATCACTTTCCTCTCTTCCTACACGTACACATGCCTTACATCCTCGATAAAAACTTTTCACTGCTTCTAACAACTTGCCTCCCACACCATATATTCTTAATACCTTCCACAGAGCATCTCTATCAACTCTATCATATGCCTTCTCCAGATCCATAAATGCTACATACAAATCCATTTGCTTTTCTAAGTATTTCTCACATACATTCTTCAAAGCAAACACCTGATCCACACATCCTCTACCACTTCTGAAACCGCACTGCTCTTCCCCAATCTGATGCTCTGTACATGCCTTCACCCTCTCAATCAATACCCTCCCATATAATTTACCAGGAATACTCAACAAACTTATACCTCTGTAATTTGAGCACTCACTCTTATCCCCTTTGCCTTTGTACAATGGCACTACGCACGCATTCCGCCAATCCTCAGGCACCTCACCATGAGTCATACATACATTAAATAACCTTACCAACCAGTCAACAATACAGTCACCCCCTTTCTTAATAAATTCCACTGCAATACCATCCAAACCTGCTTCCTTGCCGGCTTTCATCTTCCGCAAAGCTTTTACTACCTCTTCTCTGTTTACCAAATCATTTTCCCTAACCCTCTCACTTTGCACACCACCTCGACCCAAACACCCTATATCTGCCACTCTGTCATCAGACATATTCAACAAACCTTCAAAATACTCATTCCATCTCCTTCTCACATCACCGCTACTTGTTATCACCTCCCCATTTACGCCCTTCACTGAAGTTCCCATTTGCTCCCTTGTCTTACGCACCCTATTTACCTCCTTCCAGAACATCTTTTTATTCTCCCTAAAATTTAATGATAGTCTCTCACCCCAACTCTCATTTGCCCTTTTTTTCACCTCTTGCACCTTTCTCTTGACCTCCTGTCTCTTTCTTTTATACTTCTCCCACTCAATTGCATTTTTTCCCTGCAAAAATCGTCCAAATGCCTCTCTCTTCTCTTTCACTAATACTCTTACTTCTTCATCCCACCACTCACTACCCTTTCTAAACAGCCCACCTCCCACTCTTCTCATGCCACAAGCATCTTTTGCGCAATCCATCACTGATTCCCTAAATACATCCCATTCCTCCCCCACTCCCCTTACTTCCATTGTTCTCACCTTTTTCCATTCTGTACACAGTCTCTCCTGGTACTTCCCCACACAGGTCTCCTTCACAAGCTCACTTACTCTCACCACCTTCTTCACCCCAACATTCACTCCTCTTTTCTGAAAACCCATACTAATCTTCACCTTAGCCTCCACAAGATAATGATCAGACATCCCTCCAGTTGCACCTCTCAGCACATTAACATCCAAAAGTCTCTCTTTCGCACGCCTGTCAATTAACACGTAATCCAATAACGCTCTCTGGCCATCTCTCCTACTTACATAAGTATACTTATGTATATCTCGCTTTTTAAACCAGGTATTCCCAATCATCAGTCCTTTTTCAGCACATAAATCTACAAGCTCTTCACCATTTCCATTTGCAACACTGAACACCCCATGCATACCAATTATTCCCTCAACTGCCACATTACTCACCTTTGCATTCAAATCACCCATCACTATAACCCGGTCTCGTGCATCAAAACCGCTAACACACTCATTTAGCTGCTCCCAAAACACTTGCCTCTCATGATCTTTCTTCTCATGCCCAGGTGCATATGCACCAATAATCACCCACCTCTCTCCATCAACTTTCAATTTTACCCATATTAATCGAGAATTTACTTTCTTACATTCTATCACATACTCCCACAACTCCTGTTTATATATATATATATATATATATATATATATATATATATATATATATATATATATATATATATATATATATATATATATATATATATATATATATATATATATATATATATATTTATACATATATATATATATATATATATATATATATATATATATATATATATATATATATATATATATATATATATGTATATATATATATATATATATATATATATATATATATATATATATATATATATATATATATATATATATATATATATATATATACATATATATATATATATATATATATATATATATATATATATATATATATATATATATATATACATAAAGGGGTGTGGTTTCAGAAGTGGTAGAGGATGTGTGGATCAGGTGTTTGCTTTGAAGAATGTATGTGAGAAATACTTAGAAAAGCAAATGGATTTGTATGTAGCATTTATGGATCTCGAGAAGGCATATGATAGAGTTGATAGAGATGCTCTGTGGAAGGTATTAAGAATATATGGTGTGCGAGGCAAGTTGTTAGAAGCAGCGAAAAGTTTTTATCGAGGATGTAAGGCATGTGTACGTGTAGGAAGAGAGGAAAGTGATTGGTTCTCAGTGAATGTAGGTTTGCGGCAGGGGTGTGTGATGTCTCCATTGTTGTTTAATTTGTTTATGGATGGGGTTGTTAGGGAGGTGAATGCAAGAGTTTTGGAAAGAGGGGCAAGTATGAAGTCTGTTGGGGATGAGAGAGCTTGGGAAGTGAGTCAGTTGTTGTTCGCTGATGATACAGCGCTGGTGGCTGATTCATGTGAGAAACTGCAGAAGCTGGTGACTGAGTTTGGTAAAGGTTGTGAAATAAGAAAGTTAAGAGTAAATGTGAATAAGAGCAAGGTTATTAGGTACAGTAGGGTTGAGGGTCAAGTCACTTGGGAGGTGAGTTTGAATGGAGAAAAACTGGAGGAAGTGAAGTGTTTTAGATATCTGGGAGTGGATCTGGCAGCGGATGGAACCATGGAAGCGGAAGTGGATCATATGGTGGGGGAGCGGGCAAAAATTCTGGGAACCTTGAAGAATGTGTGGAAGTCGAGAACATTATCTCGGAAAGCAAAAATGGGTATGTTTGAAGGAATAGTGGTTCCAACAATGTTGTATGGTTGCGAGGCATGGGCTATGGATAGAGTTGTGCGCAGGAGGATGGATGTGCTGGAAATGAGATGTTACAGGACAATGTGTGGTGTGAGGTGGTTTGATCAAGTAAGTAACGTATGGGTAAGAGAGATATGTGGAAATAAAAAGAGAGTTGTTGAGAGAGCAGAAGAGGGTGTTTTGAAATGGTTTGGGCACATGGAGAGAATGAGTGGGGAAAGATTGACGAAGAGGATATATGTGTCGGAGGTGGAGGGAACGAGGAGAAGAGGGAGACCAAATTGGAGGTGGAAAGATGGAGTGAAAAGGATTTTGTGTGATCGGGGCCTGAACATGCAGGAGGGTGAAAGGAGGGCAAGGAATAGAGTGAATTGGAGCGATGTGGTATACCGGGGTTGACGTGCTGTCAGTGGATTGAATCAAGGCATGTGAAGCGTCTGGGGTAAACCATGGAAAGGTGTGTAGGTATGTATATTTACGTGTGTGGACGTATGTATATACATGTGTATGGGGGTGGGTTGGGCCATTTCTTTCGTCTGTTTCCTTGCGCTACCTCGGAAACGCGGGAGACAGCGGCAAAAAAAAAATGAAAAAAAAAAAAAAATATATATATATATATATATATATATATATATATATATATATATATATATATATATATATATATATATATATATATATATATATATATATATATATATATATATATGTATATATATATTAGTGTGTCAAGGCTTTATTATGGCGGATGACCAACTACCTACCCTCATGTATCCAAGATATGGTTGTACTTTGTGTAATGAACAAAATTGAGAAACATCATAAGCCAATATTCCTGTTTCATGATAACAGAAGTGGACCAGGCAGTATGATACAGTGGTTAAATTGATGAGAACTACTATTGACGGTTGTGTAAATAAATTATACACTTCCATTTTCCATAGCCAGAGGTTGAACCATCATGTGACATTCATTTTTTCATTTCCTTTCTAGCTAGAAGTTTCAGTTTTCTGAATTATTTCTTACATTTTTCATATGTATATATATATGTATATGTGTGTATGTGTGTGTGTGTGTGTATATGTGCGTATGTATGTGTATGTATATATATATATATATATATATATATATATATATATATATATATATATATATATATATATATATATATATATATATATATATATATATATATATATATATATATGTATATATATATATATATGTATATATATGTATATCATCCCCGGAGATAGGGGTGAAAGAATACTTTCTACGCATTCCTCGCATGTCGTAGACGGCGACTAGAGGGGTCGGGAGCGGGATGCCAGAAATCCTACCCTCCTTGTATTTTTTAACTTTCTGAAATGGGAAACAGAAGAAGGAGTCACACTGGGATTGTTCATACTCCTCGAAGGTTCAGACTGGGGTGTCTAAATGTGTGTGGATGTAACCAAGATGTGGAAAAAGGAGAGATAGGTAGTATGTTTGAGGAAAGGAACGTGGATGTTTTGTCTCTGAGTGAAACGAAGCTCAAGTGTAAAGGGGAAGAGTGGTTTGGGAATGTCTTGGGAGTAAAGTCAGTGGTTGGTGAGAGGACAAGAGCAAGGGAAGGAGTAGCAGTACTCCTGAAACAGGAGTTGTGGGAGTATGTGATAGAATGTAAGAAAGTAAATTCTCGATTAATATGTGTAAAACTGAAAGTTGATGGAGAGAGATGGGTGATTATTGGTGCATATGCACCTGGGCATGAGAAGAAAGATCATGAGAGGCAAGTGTTTTGGGAGCAGGTGAATGAGTGTGTTAGGGGTTTTGATGCACGAGACCGGGTTATAGTGATGTGTGATTTGAATGGAAAAGTGAGTAATATGGCAGTTGAGGGAATAATTGGTATACATGGGGTGTTCAGTGTTGTAAATGGAAATGGTGAAGAGCTTGTAGATTTATGTGCTGAAAAAAGACTGGTGATTGGGAATACCTGGTTTAAAAAGAGAGATATACATAAGTATACGTATGTAAGTAGGAGAGATGGCCAGAGAGCGTTATTGGATTACGTGTTGATTGACAGGCGCGCGAAAGAGAGACTTTTGGATGTTAATGTGCTGAGAGCTGCAAATGGAGGGATGTCTGATCATTATCTTGTGGAGGCTAAGGTGAAGATTCTTATGGGTTTTTCAGAAAAGAAGAGTGAATGTTGGGGTGAAGAGGGTGCTGAGAGTAAGTGAGCTTGTGAAGGAGACTTGTGTGAGGAAGTACCAGGAGAGACTGAGTACAGAATGGAAAAAGGTGAGAACAATGGAAGTAAGGGGAGTGGGGGAGGAATAGGATGTATTTAGGGAATCAGTGATGGATTACGCAAAAGATGCTTGAGGCATGAAAAGAGTGGGAGGTGGGTTGATTAGAAAGGGTAGTGAGTGGTGGGATGAAGAAGTAAGATGATTAGTGAAAGAGAAGAGAGAGGCATTTGGACGATTTTTGCTGGGAAAAAATGCAATTGAGTTTGAGATGTATAAAAGAAAGAGACGGGAGGTCAAGAGAAAGGTGCAAGAGGTGAAAAAGAGGGCATATGAGAGTTGGGGTGAGAGAGTATCATTAAATTTTAGGGAGAATAAAAAGATGTTCTGGAAGGAGGTAAATAAAGTGCGTAAGACAAGGGAGCAAATGGGAACTTCAGTGAAGGGCGCAAATGGGGAGGTGATAACAAGTAGTGGTGATGTGAGAAGGAGATGGAGAGAGTATTTTGAAGGTTTGTTGAATGTGTTTGATGATAGAGTGGCAGATATAGGGTGTTTTGGTCGAGGTGGTGTGCAAAGTGAGAGGGTTAGGGAAAATGATTTGGTAAACAGAGAAGAGGTAGTAAAAGCTTTGCGGAAGATGAAAGCCAGCAATGCAGCAGGTTTGGATGGTATTGCAATGGAATCTATTAAAAAAGGGGGTGACTGTATTGTTGACTGGTTGGTAAGGTTATTTAATGTATGTATGACTCATGGTGAGGTGCCTGAGGATTGGCGGAATGCGTGCATAGTGCCATTGTACAAAGGCAAAGGGGATAAGAGTGAGTGCTCAAATTATAGAGGTATAAGTTTGTTGAGTATTCCTGGTAAAGTATATGAGAGGGTATTGATTGAGAGGGTGACGGCATGTACAGAGCATCAGATTAGGGAAGAGGAGTGTGGTTTCAGAAGTGGTAGAGGATGTGTGGATCGGGTGTTTGCTTTGAAGAATGTATGTGAGAAATACTTAGAAAAGCAAATGGATTTGTATGTAGCATTTATGGATCTGGAGAAGGCATATGATAGAGTTGATAGAGATGCTCTGTGGAAGGTATTAAGAATATATGGTGTGGGAGGCAAGTTGTTAGAAGCAGCGAAAAGTTTTTATCGAGGATGTAAGGCATGTGTACGTGTAGGAAGAGAGGAAAAAGATTGTATCTCAGTGAATGTAGGTTTGCGGCAGGGATGTGTGATGTCTCCATGGTTGTTTAATTTGTTTATGGATGGGGTTGTTAGGGAGGTGAATGCAAGAGTTTTGGAAAGAGGGGCAAGTATGAAGTCTGTTGTGGATGAGAGAGCTTGGGAAATGAGTCAGTTGTTGTTCGCTGATGATACAGCGCTGGTGGCTGATTCATGTGAGAAACTGCAGAAGGTGGTGACTGACTTTGGTAAAGTGTGTGAAAGAAGGTTATTAGGTACAGTAGCGTTGAGGGTCAAGTCAATTAGGAGGTAAGTTTGAATGGAGAAAAACTGGAGGAAGTAAATTGTTTTAGATATCTGGGAGTGGATCTGGCAGCTGATAGAACCATGGAAGCGGAAGTGGATTATAGGGTGGGGGAGGTGGCGAAAATCCTGGGAGCCTTGAAGAATTTGTGGAAGTCGAGAACATTATCTAGGAAAGCAATAATGGGTACGTTTGAAGGAATAGTGGTTCCAACAATGTTGTATGGTTGCGAGGCGTAGGCTATGGATAGAGTTGTGTGCAGGAGGGTGGATGTGCTGGAAATGAGATGTTTGAGGACAGTGTGTGGTGTGAGGTGGTTTGATCGAGTAAGTAACGTAAGGGTAAGAGAGATGTGTGGAAATAAAAAGAGCATGGTTGAGAGAGCAGAAGAGGGTGTTTTGAAATGGTTTGGGCACATGGAGAGAATGAGTGAAGAAAGATTGACCAAGAGGATATATGTGTCGTAGGTTTAGGGAACGAGGAGAAGTGGGATACCAAATTGGAGGTGGAAAGATGGAGTGAAAAAGGTTTTGTGTGATCGGGGCCTGAATATGCAGAAGGGTAAAAGAAGGGCAAGGAATAGAGTGAATTGGATCGATGTGGTATACCGGGGTTGACGTGCTGTCATTGGATTGAATCAGGGCATGTAAAGCGTCTGGGGTAAACCATGGAAAGCTGTATAGGTATGTATATTTGCGTGTGTGGACTTATGTATATACATGTGTATTGGGGTGGTTGGGCCATCTCTTTCGTCTGTTTCCTTGCGCTACCTCGCAAACGCGGGAGACAGTGACAAAGCAGAAAAAAAAAAAAAATATATATATATATATATATATATATATATATATATATATATATATATATATATATATATATATATATATATATATATATATATATATATATATATATATATATATATATTTTTTTTTTTTTTTTTTTTTTTTTTTTTATACTTTGTCGCTGTCTCCCGCGTCTGCGAGGTAGCGCAAGGAAACAGACGAAAGAAATGGCCCAACCCCCCCCCATACACATGTACATACACACGTCCACACACGCAAATATACATACCTACACAGCTTTCCATGGTTTACCCCGGACGCTTCACATGCCTTGATTCAATCCACTGACAACACGTCAACCCCTGTATACCACATCGCTCCAATTCACTCTATTTCTTGCCCTCCTTTCACCCTCCTGCATGTTCAGGCCCCGATCACACAAAATCCTTTTCACTCCATCTTTCCACCTCCAATTTGGTCTCCCTCTTCTCCTCGTTCCCTCCACCTCCGACACATATATCCTCTTGGTCAATCTTTCCTCACTCATTCTCTCCATGTGCCCAAACCATTTCAAAACACCCTCTTCTGCTCTCTCAACCACGCTCTTTTTATTTCCACACATCTCTCTTACCCTTACGTTACTTACTCGATCAAACCACCTCACACCACACATTGTCCTCAAACATCTCATTTCCAGCACATCCATCCTCCTGCGCACAACTCTATCCATAGCCCACGCCTCGCAACCATACAACATTGTTGGAACCACTATTCCTTCAAACATACCCATTTTTGCTTTCCGGGATAATGTTCTCGACTTCCACACATTTTTCAAGGCTCCCAAAATTTTCGCCCCCTCCCCCACCCTATGATCCACTTCCGCTTCCATGGTTCCATCCGCTGACAGATCCACTCCCAGATATCTAAAACACTTCACTTCCTCCAGTTTTTCTCCATTCAAACTCACCTCCCAATTGACTTGACCCTCAACCCTACTGTACCTAATAACCTTGCTCTTATTCACATTTACTCTTAACTTTCTTCTTCCACACACTTTACCAAACTCCGTCACCAGCTTCTGCAGTTTCTCACATGAATCCGCCACCAGCGCTGTATCATCAGCGAACAACAACTGACTCACTTCCCAAGCTCTCTCATCCCCAACAGACTTCATACTTGCCCCTCTTTCCAAAACTCTTGCATTCACCTCCCTAACAACCCCATCCATAAACAAATTAAACAACCATGGAGACATCACACACCCCTGCCGCAAACCTACATTCACTGAGAACCAATCACTTTCCTCTCTTCCTACACGTACACATGCCTTACATCCTCGATAAAAACTTTTCACTGCTTCTAACAACTTGCCTCACACACCATATATTCTTAATACCTTCCACAGAGCATCTCTATCAACTCTATCATATGCCTTCTCCAGATCCATAAATGCTACATACAAATCCATTTGCTTTTCTAAGTATTTCTCACATACATTCTTCAAAGCAAACACCTGATCCACACATCCTCTACCACTTCTGAAACCACACTGCTCTTCCCCAATCTGATGCTCTGTACATGCCTTCACCCTCTCAATCAATACCCTCGCATATAATTTGCCAGGAATACTCAACAAACTTATACCTCTGTAATTTGAGCACTCACTCTTATCCCCTTTGCCTTTGTACAATGGCACTATGCACGCATTTCGCCAATCCTCAGGCACCTCACCATGAGTCATACATACATTAAATAACCTTACCAACCAGTCAACAATACAGTCACCCCCTTTTTTAATAAATTCCACTGCAATACCATCCAAACCTGCTGCCTTGCCGGCTTTCATCTTCCGCAAAGCTTTTACTACCTCTTCTCTGTTTATGTATTCATTCTACTTATTTTGCTTTGTTGCTGTCTCCGGCATTAGCGAGGTAGCGCAAGGAAACAGACGAAAGAATAGCCCAACCCACCCACATACACACGTATATACATACACGTCCACACACACAAATATACATACCTATACATGTCAACGTATACATATACATACACACACACAGACATACACATATATACACATGTACATAATTCATACTGTCTTACCATCGCCCCCACGCCATACACGAAATAGCAGCCCCCTCCCCCCTAATGTGCGCGAGGTAGCGCTAGAAATACAAGAAAGTCCCCATTCGTTCACACTCAGTCTCTAGCTGTCAGGTAATAATGCACCGAAACCACAGCTCCCTTTCCAAATCCAGACCCCACAGAACTTTCCATTGTTTACCCCATACGCTTCACATGCCCTGGTTAAATCCATTGACAGCATATCGACCTCGGTATACCACCTCGTTCCAATTCACTCGATATATCGCACGCCTTTCACCCTCCTCCATGTTCAGGCCCCGATCACTCAAAATCTTTTTCACTCCATCTTTCCACCTCCAATTTGGTCTCTCACTTCTCCTCGTTTCCTCCACCTCTGACACATATATCCTCTTGGTCAATCTTTCTTCACTCATTCTCGCCATGTGACCGAACCATTTCAAAACACCCTCTTCTGCTCTCTCAACCACACTCTTTTTATTACCACACATCTCTCTTACCCTTACATTACTTACTCGATCAAACCACCTCACACCACAAATTGTCCTCAAACATCTCATTTCCAGCACATCCACCTACCTGCACACGACTCTATCCATAGCCCACGCCTCGCAACCATACAACATTGTTGAAACCACTATTCCTTTAAACATACCCATTTTTGCTATCCGAGATACTGTTCTCGACTTAAAAACGTTCTTCAAGGCTCCCAGAATTTTCGCCCCCTCCCCACCCTATGATTCACTTCCGCTCCCATGGTTACATCCGGTGCCAAATCCACTCCCATATATCTAAAACACTTCACTTCACCCAGTTTTTCTCAATTTAAACTTGCCTCCCAATTGACTTGACCCTCAACCCTACTCTACCTAAAAACCTTGCTTATTCACATTTACTCTCAACTTTCTTCTTTCACACTCTTTACCAAACTCAGTCAACAGCTTCTGCAGTTTCTCACATGAATCACCCACCAGCGCTGTATCATCAGCGAACAACAACTGACTCACTTCCCAAGCTCTCTCATCCACAACAGACTGCATACTTGCCCCTCTTTCCAAAACTTTTGCATTCACCTCCCTAACAACCTCATCCATAAACAGACTAAACAACCGTGGAGACATCACACACCACTGAAGGAGACCTGCAGTCACTGAGAACCAATCACTTTCCTCTCTTCCTACACGTACACATGCCTTACATCCTTGATAAAAACTTTTCACTGCTTGAACAACTTGCCTCCCACGCCATGTATTCTTAATACCTTCCAAAGAGCATCTCTATCCACTCTATCATATGACTTCTGCAGATCCATAAATACTACATACAAATCCATTTTCTTTTCTAAGTATTTCTCACACACATTCACACATTCATCAAAGCAAACACCTGATCCACACATTCTTTACCACTCCTAAAGCCACACTGCTCTTCCCCAATCTTCCCCAATGCCTTCACCATCTCAATCAATACCCATCCATATAATTTACGAAGAATACTCAAAAAACTTATACCTCCTTAATTTGAGCACTCACCTTTGTCCCCTTTGCCTTTGTACAATGGCACCATGCAAGCATTCCGCCAATCCTCAGGCACCTCACCATGAATCATACATACATTAAGTAACCTTACAAACCGGTCAACAATACAGTCGCCCCTTTTTTGATAAATTTCAATGCAATACCATCCAAACCCGTTGCCTTGCCGGCTTTTATCTTCCGCAAAGCTTTTACTACCTCTTCTCTGTTTACGAAATCATCCTCCCTAACTATCTCACTTTGCACAGCACCTCGACCAACGCACCCTATACCTGCCATTATATCATCAAACACATTCAACATACCCTCAAAATACTCTCTCCATCTCCTTCTCACATCTCCACTAATTGTTATCACCTCCGCATTAGCCACCTTCACTGAAGTTCCCATTTGTTCCCTTGTCTTACGCACTTTATTTTCCTCTTTCCAAAACATCTTTTTAATCTCCCTAAAATTTAATGATATCCTCTAACCCCAACTCTCATATGCCCTCTTTTTCACCTCTTGCACCTTTCTCTTGACCTCCAGCCTCTTTCCTTTATACATCTCCCACTCATTTGCATTATTTCCCTGCAAAATCGTATAAATGCTTCTCTCTTCTCTTTCACTAATAATCTTACTTCTTCATACCACCACTCACTACCCTTTCTAATCTGTCCACCTCCCACGCTTCTCATGCCACAAGCATCTTTTTCGCAAGCCATCACTGCTTCTCTAAATACATCCCATTCCTCCCCCACTCCCCTTACCTCCTTTGTTCTCACCTTTTTCCATTCTGTACTCAGTCCCTTCTGGTACTTCCTCACACAAGTCTCCCTCCCAGGCTCATTTACTCTCACCATTCTCTTCACCTCAACATTCTCTCTTCTTTTCTGAAAACCTCTACAAATTTTCATCTTTGCCTCCACAAGATAATGATCAGACATCCCTCCAGTTGCACCTCTCAGCACGTTAACATCCAAAAGTCTCTCTTTCGGGCGCCTATCAATTAACACGTAATCCAATAACACTCTCTGGCCATCTCTCCTACTTACATCCGTATACTTATGTATATCTCTCTTTTTAAACCAGGTATTCCATATCACCAGTCGTTTTTTAACACATAAATCTACAAGCTCCTCATCATTTCCATTTACAACACTAAACATCCCATGTATACTAATTATTCCCTTAACTTCAACATTACTCACCTTTGCATTTAAATCACCCATCACTATAACCCGGTCTCGTGCATCAAAACCAGTAACATACTCATTCAACTGCTCCAAAAACAATTGGCAACTCATGACCTTTCTTCTCATGCAAAGATGCATAAGCACAAATAATCACCCATCTCTCTCCATCAACTTTCAGTTTTACCCATATCATTCTAGAGTTTACTTTCTTGCACTCAATCACATACTACCACCACTCCTGTTTCAGGAGTAGTGCAACTCCTTCCCTTGTTCTTGTCCTCTCACTAACCGCTGACTTTACTCCCAAGACATTCCCAAACCACTCTTCCCCTTTACCCTTGAGCTTCGTTTCACTGTACTTCCAGTATCCTCTCCTCAAACATACTACCTCTCTCTCCTTTTTTCACACCTAGGTTACATCCACACGCATTTAGAAACCTCAATCTGAGCCATCGAGGAGGATGAGCACTCCCCGCGTGACTCCTTCTTGTGTTTCCCTTTTTAGAAAGTTGAAATACAAGGAGGGGAGGGTTTCTAGCCCCCCCACTCCCTTCCCCTTTAGTCGCCTTCTACGACAAGTGAGGAATGTGGGGGAAGTATTCTTTCTGTCCTATCCGGACATATATATACATGTATATATATATCATAGAACATACAAACCTCCAACAGCCAGGATCGAACCTGGGACCCCTGTGCAAAAGGCAGGCATGTAACCGCTAGGCTATGGGACTGTATAATAGGAAACAACTATTCGAAATACTAAGTACTCGAATACCCTTCGTCTCACAATGGTGAGCAACGGGGTCTATACCGGTTGTTTCCGAACAGACGCAAATAGCCAGCTGATAGCGTTTTACCGAACCTAACTGTACAACGCGGAGATATATGAATACGAATAAAGTGCATATGAAGGCGCACCTTCATAGAACATACAATCCTCCAACAACCAGGATCGAACCCGGGACCCCTGTGCAAGAGGCAGGCATGCTAACCGCTAGGCTATGGGACTGTATAATAGGAAACAACTATGCGAAATACTAAGTACTCGAATACCGATATAGACCCCGTTGCTCACCATTGTGAGACGAAGGGTATTCGAGTACTTAGTATTTCGAATAGTTGACACGACGAATCTCTTAGTTCTCCCTTTAGATAAAAGTTTCACATTACTTCCCATTTTGCTTAAATCCTTTAATGTAAATGTTGCCTTTAGCAGCAATAATACTATAAAGAATATCTTTATCAGGAATTCACCAGAATATTCTCTTGGATGCATATATTAAATGCCTTGTGGAAATTGTAATAAATTTTATGATAGTCTGACTGGTAAGGATCTTTCTGTTAGACTTAACATAAATTTAGTATAAGAACGGGGCAAGAATCAAATGCCTGGTTCAATTACGTTAAAAACTATGAGTGTTGTATTGAAGGGATGAATGGCAACTCAGTTATTAACTCTAATTCTGTTACCAAGAGAAATATCATTGAATTTTCAATCATTAGGTACACAGAGAATTATAATCTTAATATTAGTGATGGTCCGTACAAAATAGATAACTTTATTGTTGATAAAATTTGTAAAATGATAAGTTTATGAACTCTCGTTGTATGTTTTGGACAATCACATGTTTACTAAATGGCGTCCTAGCTTCGTCTCTTCGATGTATATCAACTGACTGTTATATTTCTCTCTTGTGTCTCCCCTGATGATGTGATTATTACACGAAAATGCACTTTTTATGGTTCATTCTCCCCGTGGACTCATAGGAATGTCTTGATCACGCGCAAAATTGTGATCCTTTCCAATATACATATATCTATTTATTTTTATTCTACTTTATCGCTGCCTCCCGCGTTTGCGAGGTAGCGCAAGGAAAGAGACGAAAGAAATGGCCCAATCCTCCCCCATACATATGTATATACATACACGTCCCCAAACGCAAATATACATACCCATTAATCTAAATGTACACATATATATACACACACAGACATATACATATATACAGATGCACACAATTCACACTGTCTGCCTTTATTCATTCCCACCGCCACCCCGCCACACATGGAATAACATCCCCCTCACCCCTCATGTGTGCGAGGTAGCGCTAGGAAAAGACAACAATGGCCCCATTCGTTCGTACTCAGTCTCTAGCTGTCATGTGATAATGCCGGAAACCATAGCTCCCTTTCCACATCCAGGCCCCACGGAACTTTACATGGTTTACCTTACCCTAGACGCTTCACATTCCCTGATTCAATCCATGGACCGTGCTTCGACCCCGGTATACCACATCGATCCAATTCACTCTATTCCTTGCCCGCCTATTACTCACCTGCATGTTCAAGAACCGATCACTCAAAATCTTTTTCACTACATCTTTCCACCACCAATTTGGTCTCCCACTTCTCCTCGTTCCATCAACCTACGACATATATATCCGCTTGGTCAATCTTTCCTCACTCATTCTCTCCATTTGATCAAACCATTTCAAAACACCCTCTTCTGCTCTCTCAACAACGCTCTTCTTATTTACACACATCTCTCTTACCCTTACTTTACTTACTCGATCAAACCACCTCACAACACACATTGTCCTTAAACATCTCATTTCCAGCACAATCACCCTCCTGCGCACAACTCTATCCATAGCGGACGCATCGCAACCATACAACATTGTTGGAACCACTATTCCTTCAAACGTAGCCATTTTTGCTTTCGGAGATAATGTTCTCGACTTCCACACATTCTTCAAGGCTCCCAGGATTTTCGCCCCCTCCCCCACCCTATGATTCAATTCCGCTTCCATGGTTCCATACGCTGACAGATCCACTCCCAGATATCTAAAACACTTTACTTTCTCCAGTTTTTCTCTTAAACTTACCTCCCAATTAACTTGACCCTCAACCCTACTATACCTAATAACCTTGCTCTTATTCACATTTACGCTCAACTTTCACACACTTTACCAAAGTCAGTCACCAGCTTCTGCAGTTTCTCACATGAATCACCCACCACCGCTGTATCATCAGCGAACAACAACTGACTCACTTCCCAAGCTCTCTCATCCACATCAGACTGCATACTTGCCCCTCTTTCCAAAACTTTTGCATTCACCTCCCTAACAACCCCATCCATAAACAAATTAAACAACCATGGAGACATCACACACCCCTGCCGCAAACCTACATTCACTGAGAACCAATCACTTTCCTCTCTTCCTACACGTACACATGCCTTACATCCTCGATAAAAACTTTTCACGTCTTCTAACAACTTGCCTCCCACACCATATATTCTTAGTACCTTCCACAGAGCATCTCTATCAACTCTATCATATGCCTTCTCCAGATCCATAAATGCTATATACAAATCCATTTGCTTTTCTAAGTATTTCTCATATACATTCTTCAAAGCGAACACTTGATCCACACATCCTCTACCACTCCTGAAACCACACTGCTCTTCCCGAATCTTATGCTCTGTACATGCCTTCACCCTCTCAATCAATACCCTCCCACATCATTTACCAGGAATACTCAACAAATTTATACCTCTGTAATTTGAGCACTCACTCTTATCCATTTTGCTTTTATACAATGGCACTATGCATGGATTCCGCCAATCCTCAGGAACCTCACCATGAATCATACATACATTAAATAACCTTACCAACCAGTCAACAAAACAGTCACCCCCTTTTTTAATAAATTCCACTGCAATACCATCCAGACCTGCTGCCTTGCCGGCTTTCATCTTCCGCAAAGCTTTTACTACCTCTTCTCTGTTTACCAAATCATTTTCCCTAACCCTATCACTTTGCACACCATCCCGAACAAAACACCCTATATCTGCCTATGTATCATCAAACACATTCAACAAATCTTCAAAATACTCACTCTATGTCCTTCTCACATCACCACTACTTGTTATCATCTCCCCATTAGCCCCCTTCACTGAAGTTCCCATTTGCTCCCTTGTCTTACTTTATTCACCTCCTTCCAAAACATCTTTTAATTTTCCCTAAAGTTTAATGATACTCTCCCACCCCTGCTCTCATTTGCCCTCTTTTTAACCTCTTGCATCTTTCTCTTGAACTTCTCTCTCTTTCTTTTATACATCTCCCACTCATTTGCATTTTTCCCTGCAAAAATCGTCCAAATGCCTCTCTCTTCTCTAACAATCTTAGTTCTTCATCCCACCACTCAATACCCTTTCTAATCAACCCACCTCCCACGCTTCTCATGCCACAAGCATCTCATGCGCAAGCCATCACTGCCACCCTAAATGCATCCCATTCCTCCCCCACTCCCCTTACCTCCTTTGTTCTCACCTTTTTCCACTCTGTACTCAGTCTCTCCTGGTACTTCCTCACACAAGTCTCCTTTCCAAGCTCACTTACTCTCACCACCCTCCTCACTCCAACATTCTCTCTTCTTTTCTGAAAACCTCTACAAATCTTCACCTTTGCCTTCAAAAGATAATAATCAGACATCTCTCCAGTTGCACCAATCAGCACATTAACATCCAAAAGTCTCTCTTTCGCGCGCCTGTCAATTAACACGTAATCAGATACCGCTCTGTGGCCATCTCTCCTACTTGAATACTTATAATTATGTATATCTCGCTTTTTAAACCAGGTATTCTCAATCACCAGTCCTTTTTGAGCACATAAATCTACAAGCTCTTCACCATTTCCATTTACAACACTGAACACCCCATGTATACCAATTATTCCCTCAACTGCCACATTACTCACCTTTGAATTCAAATCACCCATCACTATAACCCGGTCTTGTGCATCAAAACCACTAAGACACTCATTCAGCTCCTCCTAAAACACTTGACTCTCTTGATCTTTCTTCTCATGCTCAGGTGCATATGCACCAATAATCACCAATCTCTCTCCATCAACTTTCAGGTTTACCCATATTAATCTAGAATATACTTTCTTACATTCTACAACATACTCCGACAACTCCTGTTTCAGGAGTAGTGTTACTCCTTCCCTTGCTCTTGTCCTCTCACTAACACCTGACTTTACTCCCAAGACATTCCCAAACCACTATT
>NC_092227.1:24206328-24213828 GCF_036320965.1 Panulirus ornatus
AAGTGATAGTATGCAGGAAGACAGAGGTATGGTAACAAGCAGAGTCTCACTGAAAGAGTTGAACAGGGTGCGCTGAAATGGTTTTAACATATAGGGATAATAAGAAGAGAAAGGCTAGATGAGAGGATCTGTGTCAGATGTGGAGAGAGCAAGTGTAAACTGGAGACCGAGAAGAATACTGAAGGAATGTGGTTCATCTAATGAGACATGCTATAAATGGGCTGAACCAGGAATTATGAAGAGGAGAGGATGGAGAAAAAGGAATTTGTTTTGATGCATTATACATGCAGAGAATGTGAGCATTTGAGGTATTTCTCCTGTTCCTTTGAGCTACCTCGTTATAATGAAAAGAAAAAAACTAGAAAGATAGAATGATATATTATTATTATCATCATTATCATTATTGTTTTTATCATTATTATTATCATTATTATCATTATCATTATTATCAATACTATTTTCTTTATTATCATTATTTTGTTTTCTCGCTGTCTCCCTCGTTAGTGAGGTAGGGCAACGAAACAGACGAAAGAATTGCCCAACCCACCCACATACACATGTATATACATACACGTCCACACTCGAAAATATACATACCAATACATCTCAACGTATACATATATATATATACACAGAGACATATACATATATACACATGTACATAATTCATACTGTCTGCCTTTCATTCATTCCCATCGCCACCCCGCCACACATGTAATAACAACCCCCTCCCCCCTCATGTGTGCGAGGTAGCGCTAGAAAGACAACAAAGGGACCATTCCGTTCACACTCAGTCTCTAGCTGTCATGTAATAATGCACCGAAACCACAGCTCCCTTTCCACATCCAGGCCCAACAAAACTTTCCATGGTCCACCCCAGACGCTTCACATGCCCTGGTTCAATCCATTGACAGCACGTCGACCCCGGTATACCACATCGTTCCAATTCACTCTATTCCTTGCACGCATTTCACCCTTCTTCGTGTTCAGGCCCCGATCACTCAAAATCTTCTTCACTCCATCTTTCCACTCACTTCTCCTCGTTCCCTCCACCTCCGACACATATATCCTCTTGGTCAATCTTTCCTCACTCATTCTCTCCATGTGACCAAACCATTTCAAAACACCCTCCTCTGCTCTCTCAACCACACTCGTTTTATTAACACACATCTCTCTTACCCTATTATTACTTACTCGATACAACCACTTCACACCATATATTGTCCTCAAACATCTCATTTCCAGCACGTCCACTCTCATGCGCACAACTCTATCCATAGCCCACGCCTCGCAACCATACAACATTGATGGAACCACTATTCCTTCAAACATACCCATTTTTGCTTTCCGAGATAATGTTCTCAACTTCCACACATTCTTCAATATTCGCCCCCTCCCCCACCCTATGATTCACTTCCGCTTCCATGGTTCCATCCGCTGCCAAGTCCACTCACAGATATCTAAAACACTTCATATCCTCCAGTTTTTCTCCATTCAAACTTACCTCCCAATTGACTTGACCCTCAACCCTACTGTACCTAATAACCTTGCTCTTATTCACATTTACTCTCAACTTTCTTCTTTCACACACTTCACCAAACTCAGTCACCAGCTTCTGCAGTCTCTCACACGAACCAGCCACCAGCGCTCTATCACGAGCGAACAACAACCGACTCACTTCCCAAGCTCTCTCATCCATAACAGACCACACACTTGCCCCTCTCCCCAAAACTCCTGCATTCACCTCCCTAACAACCCCATCCATAAACAAGTTAAACAACCATGGAGACATCACACACCCTTTCCGCAAACCTACATTCCCTGAGAACCAATCACTTTCCTCTCCTCCATCACGTACACATGCCTTACATCCCCGACAAAAACTTTTCACTGCTTCCAACTTGCCTCCCTCACCATACATTCCCAACAACTTTCCCAGAGCATCTCTATCAACTCTGTCATATGCCTTCTCCAGATCCATAAATGCCACATACAAATCCACCTACCCTTCCAAGTATTTCTCACATACATTCTTGAAAGCAAACAGCTGATCCACACATCCTCTACCACTTCTGAAACCACACTGCTCCTCCCCAATCCGACACTCTATACATGCCTCCACCCTCTCAATCAACACCCTCCCATACAGTTTACCAGGAATACTCAACAAATTTGAGCACTCACTCTTATCCCCTTTGCCTTTGTACAATGGCACTATGCAAGCATTCTGCCAATCCTCAGGCACCTCACCATGAATCATATATACATTAAAAATAACTTTACCAACCAGTCATCAATACAGTCACCCCCTTCCTAACAAACTCCACTGCAATACCATCCAAACCCACTGCCTTGCCGGCTTTCATCTTCCGCAAAGCTTTACTACCTCTTTTCTGTTTACCAAATAATTTTCCCTAACCCTCTCACTTTGCACACCACCTCGACCAAAACACCGTATATCTGCCACTCTATCATCAAACACATTTAACAAACCCTCAAAATACTCACTCCATCTCCTTCTCACATCACCACTACTTGTTATCACCTACCCATTAGCCCCCCCTCACCAAAGTTCTTATTTGTCCTCCTGTCCCACGCACATTATATACCTCCCTCCAAAACATCTTCCCACCCTCCCTAAAATTTAATGATACTCTCTCACCCCATTTCTCATTATATCTTTTTCACCTCTTGCACCTTCCTCTTGACTTCCTGCCTCTTTTTTTATACATATCCCACTCATTTGCGTTATTTTCCTGCAAAAATCGTCCAAATGCCTCTCTCTTCTCTTTCACTAATAATCTCACTTCTTCATCCCACCACTCACTACCCTTTCTAATCTGTCCACCTCCCACGCTTCTCATGCCACAAGCATCTTTTGCGCAAGCCATCACCTTCTTCCCTAAATACATCCCATTCCTTCCCCACTCCCCTTTCCTCCTTTGTTCTCACCTTTTTCCATTCTGTACCCAGTGTCTTCTGGTACTTCCTCACACAAGTCTCCTTCTCAAGCTCACTTACTCTCACCACTCTCTTCACCCCAACATTCTCTCTTCTTTTCTGAAAACCTCTACAAATCTTCACCTTCGCCTCCACAAGATAATGATCAGACATCCCTCCAGTTGCACCTCTCAGCACATTTACATCCAAAAATCTCTCTTTCGTGCGCTTATCAATTAACATGTAATCCAAAAACGCTCTCTGGCCATCTCTCCTACTTACATACGTATACTTATGTATATCTCGCTTTTTAAGCCTGTTATTCCCAATCACCGACCTTTTTCAGCACATAAATCTACAAGCTCTTCACCATTTCCATTCACAACACTGAACACCTCATGCATACCAACAACTGCCACATTACACACCTTTACATTCAAATCACCCATCACTATAACCCGGTCTTGTGCATCAAAACCACTAACACACTCATTAACCTGCTCCCAAAATACTTGCTTCTCATGATCTTTCTTCTCATGCCCAGGTGCATATGCACCAATAATCACTCATCTCTCTCCATCAACTTTCAGTTTTACCCATATCAATATAGAGTTTACTTTCTTACACTCTATCACATACTCCCACCACTCCTGTTTCAGGAGTATTGCTACTCCTTCCCTTGCTCTTGTTCTCTCACAAACTCCTGACTTTTCTCCCACGACATTCCCAAACCTCTCTTCCCCTTTACCCTTGAGCTTCATTTCACTCAGAGCCAAAACATCCAGGTTCCTTTCCTCAAACATACTACCTATCTCTCCTTTTTTCTCATCTTGGTTACATCCACACACATTTAGACACCCCAGTCTGAGCCTTCGAGGAGGATGAGCACTCCCCGCGTGACTCCTTCTTCTGTTTCCCCTTTTAGAAAGTCGAAATACATGGAGGGGAGGGTTTTTCAGCCCCCCGCTACTGTCCCCTTTAGTCACCTTCTACGACACGAGAGGAATGCGTGGGAAGTATTCTTTTTCCCCTATCCCCAGGAATGCGTGGGAAGTATTCTTTCTTCCCTATCCCCAGGGATCATTATCATTATTATTATTATTATTATTATTATTATTATTATTATTATTATTATTATTATTATTATTATTATTATTATCATCATTATTATTACTACTATTATTATTATTATCATTTTTATCATTACTATTATTATTATTATTATCATTATTATCATTATTATTATCATTATTATTGTTATTATTATTATCATTATTATCATTATCATTACTGTATGGGAACACAGAATTTGGCGTCTTTGTTGTTAGACATGTTTTCAGGTAAAATTTTGGTAGCTGATTCTAAATATGCCATCAGTGTTTCTCTATCAGCTCTGGTTGTCGAGATATAATACACCCCTTATTGCTGTGCGTACAACCGATCGGGCACAAGGACTTACTACAAATTATAACTGTTGCCTTTTTGGGGAAAAAAAAATTGCTTCATACAAGTAGAATTTGTTCATTTATGGTTAAATTACATCCACAAAATTAGATGATGGTGAAACAAGCATAGAAAGCTATATATCTCTGATACAATGTTCATTTGCTCAAACATCTCACGTTTCACAGACTTCTTGCGATGAGCTGCCCCAGGACAATCACGTTGAATGGTCCAGCAGTAATCCACCATCATATGAGTATGCCAGTGTCCCCGGGATCTTTCTTCCATGGTTCTTAAATTTTGGTACACTCGTTCACCCTGTTGTTCTTCGCTTAGGTCACCAAGGTTGTCCGGGAAACGATCCAAGTAGGTGTGGAGGTAATGCACTTTGATGCTCATTTTGTACTCAAGCTTACGGAAAGAAGAGAGTATGTTCTCCATTAGTTAAGAGTAGTTATCTGCTTTATGATTCCCAAGAAAATTCCTTACAACTAGAGTGAACGATGACTATGCATCTGCCTCAGCATTGTTCACTGAATCCTGGAAATGTGGGTCTTTCACGAGTTCCTTGATTTGCGGCCCGTCGATAATACCTGCCTTCAGCTTCTCCATGCTCAGCGCTGGAAATTTTTCTGCATATGTAGCCAAGCAGCCCCTTCCTTGTTCAAAGCCTTCACAAACTGTTTCATTAAACCTAGTTTGATGTGCAGTGGTGGTGAAATGATCTTATCTCTGTCAACCAAGGGTTCTGCAATTACATTAATTTCTTCAACCACCATGTTTTCTCTCAGAGGCCATTGTTTTCTCACCCAGTGCTCATCTTTAGCTCTACTGACCCAGGAGAAAAGTCGCCATCTTAAGATCCACACAGATCAGCCATTGATGATCATGGTATGATATCTTCTGTAAGACCAGGGCGATTGTTTCCTGCTGTTCAGTCATATTAGTTGAGTGACAAGTTGGGATTGATCCATATTTGTTGCTATTGTGTAGAGAGACACATTTTAATCTCCGCTTACAACTATTTACGATTATTAGAGGTACATTTATTGATAAGTGCATTATCTCAAAAATTATAGCTTCTGGAAGGAAATGAAGGTCATATTCTTATTCAGTGGCGTGAATATACCTAGAATCATGTCTAAAATCTGAGGCACCAAAATTTGAAAAGAAAATTCCCCCCCCCCCCCTTGTGAGTTAATACTAATGTTATTATGATGATTATTATCATTATTAATTCTATTATTATCATCATTATTACTATTAACATTATTATCATTATCAATATTCAAATAATAATAGTAATGATAATAATAATGATAATAATAATGATAATATTAATAATAATAATAATAATAATAATAATGATAATAATAATAATAATAATAATAGTAATAATAATAATAATGATAATAATAATTATGATGATAATAATGATATAATAATAATGATAATGATGATGATGATAATTAGATTGTGTATGGGTTGAATTTGGTGTAGGTAAGAAATGAGTCCAACATGTTTCCCATTACTGCTAACGCTTAATTTCATAAAAAGTTTTTAAAAGCTCATAACCGAGCATATACTTTTTTAGAATCTCTTTATCATGCAAGTCTGATTCTCCAAGGGTGAAACGAAACCTAATTGGATAGTGGGAAGTTACGTGTGTAACACAACGAACTTTAACCTTTGAATACCTCTCGGCCTAAAGAGGATGGGGAGAGAGTGGTTGGGGTTCATTAGCAGCGGAGAGGACTAATAATCGAAGCTGGCAACCATTGAAAGCTTCGTCTCTTTCGCTCACGAAAAAAAGAGAGGGAACATCTGGGGCCAGGAACCTAGGGTACGAAAGGTAAGGTCATAGTATCTGCGTTCTAGAGGGTGTAGTTCCGTCAACCTCATTCTCTTTAATTACTCCCTAGTGGTTCGATATTGATGCCAAAACGTCACATTCTATAGACAAAGATACACTCTATATCAATAGGCTCACTGACTTGCAGGTTTTGCTTTCCTCTTGCACCTCTTATGGCCTACACTTGACACTGATGGCATGTGTGGGAAATACAATGTTACTGCGCGATCAGATTTCTTGTCTGTCAGGTGTTGGTTCACGGTAGTATACGTTTGTGTCGTGTCGTAGTTTATAGCAATATACATCTGAGGTATATTTTGGCTTACAATGTTATACGTGTATGTCAGAACTAAGGGCACAGTAGCACACGTGTGTCATGACCCGGCTCAGGTTGGTTACATGTGTTTCAGGACTTGGCTCATGATGGTGCTCATGTGTTCTTGGGTCACTGTAGTGTACATGTGTGTCAACACTTTAGTTACGGTAGTGTACATATATGTGTCAGTTCTCGGGTCACGATAGTGCACATCTGTGTCAGTTCTTGGCTCACGGTTGTATATATGTGTGTCACTTCTTGGCACACATTAATGGACGCGTTTGTCATTTCTTAGCTCGCGGTACTGTACGTAAATGTGTGTCAAGACTTGGATCACTGTAGCATACATTTGTGTCAGTTCTTGGCTCATGATAGTCTTCGTCTGTGTCAGTTATTGGCTCATGATTGTGTATGTATGTGTTACAGTTTCATATTGTTTGACGGTGCTGTACATGTGTGTCATGCTAGGATACATGAGTGTCAGATCTCGTCTAACAGTAGCGAACATGTGTTTCAGTTCTTGGCTCACGGTAGTGTACCTGTGTGTCAGTTCTTGATTCGCGGAAACATATATATGATTCTGTTCTTGGCTCATTGTGCTCTTCATGGGAGTCAATCCCTGACTCACGGTAATGTAGTACATGTTTGTCATGTTTGGATCACAGTAGTACACAAGTATATCAGTTCTTGGATCACGATAATATATATGTGTGTTGGATCTTCGCTCATGGTAATTTACATTTGTGTCAAATCGTGGTGCCAGGTAGTGTATATGTGTGTCAGTTCTTGGCTCACGGTAGTGTACGTGTGTCAGATCTTGGCTTACGGTAGTGTATATGTGTGCAAGATCTTGGCTCATGGTAATGTGTATAGGTGTTAGATCTTGGCTTACGGTATTCCATATGCGTGTCAATTCTTCGCTCACGGTAATGTACATGCTCTCCAATTC
>NC_092227.1:24216328-24221328 GCF_036320965.1 Panulirus ornatus
GGCGCAAATGGGGAGGTGATAACAAGTAGTGGTGATGTGAGAAGAAGATGGAGTGAGTATTTTTAAAGGTTTGTTGAATGTGTTTGATGATAGAGTGGCAGATATAGGGTGTTTTAGTCGAGGTGGTGTGCAAAGTGAGAGGGTTAGGGAGAATGATTTGGTAAACAGAGAAGAGGTAAAAAAAGCTTTGCAGAAGATGAAAGCCGGCAAGGCAGCGGGTTTCGATAGTATTGCACTGGAATTTATTAAAAAAGGGGGCAACTGTATTGTTGAGTGGTTGGTAAGGTTATTTAATGTATGTATGACTCATGGTGAGGTGCCTGAGGATTGGCGAAATGCTTCCATAGTGCCAGTGTACAAAGGCAAAGAGGATAAAAGTGAGTGCTCAAATTACAGTGGTATAAGCTTGTTGAGTATTCCTGGGAAATTATATGGGAGGTTATTGATTGAAAGGGTGAAGGCATGTACAGAGCATCAGATTGGGGAAGAGCGGTGTGGTTTCAGAAGTGGTAGAGAATGTGTGGATCAGGTGTTTGCTTTGAAAAATGTATGTGAGAAATACTTGGAAAAGCAAATTGATTTGTATATAGCATTTATGGATCTGGAGAAGGCATACGATAGAATTGATAAAGATTCTTTGTGGAAGATATTAAGATTATATAGTGTAGGAGGCAAGTTGTTAGAAGCAGGGAAAAGTTATTATCGAGGATGTAAGGCATGCGCACGTGTAGGAAAAGAGGAAAGTGATTGGTTCTCAGTGCATGCATGTTTGCGGCAGGGGTGTGTGATGTCTCCATGGTTGTTTAATTTGTTTATGGATGGGATTGTTAGAGAGGTAAATGCAACAGTTTTGGAAAGAGGGGCAAGTATGCAGTCTGTTGTGGATGAGAGAGCTTGGGAAGTGAGTCAGTTGTTGTTCGCTGATGATACAGCGCTGGTGGCTGATTCATGTGAGAAACTGCAGAAGCTGGTGATTTAGTTTGGTAAAGTGTATGAATGAAAAAAGCTGAGAGTAAATGTGAATAAGATCAAGGTTATTAGGTACAGTAGGGTTGAGGGACAAGTCAATTGGGAGGTAAGTTTGAATGGAGAAAAACTGGAGGAAGCGAAGTGTTTTAGATATCTGAGAGTGTGTTTCGCAGCGGATGGAACCATGGAAGCGGAAGTGAATCATAGGGCGGGGGAGGGGGCGAAAGTTCTGGGAGCGTTGAAGAATGTCTGGAAGTCGAAAACATTATCTCGGAAAGCAAAAATGGGTATATTTGAAGGAATAGCGCTTCCAACAATGTTATATGGGTAGCAAACGTGGGCTATGGATAGAGTTGTGCGGAGGAGGAGTGGATGTGCTGGAAATGAGATGTATGAGGACAATATGTGGTGTGAGGTGCTTAGATCGAGTAAGAAATAATAGGGTAAGAGAGATGTGTGGTAATAAAAAGAGTGTGGTTGAAAGAGCAAAAGAGGGTGTTTTGAAATCGTTTGGTCACATGGATATAATGAGAGAGGAAAGATTGACCAAGAGAATATATGTGTCAGAGGTGGAGGGAACGGGAAGTGGGATACCTAATTGGAGGTGGAAAGATGGAGTAAAAAAGATTTTGATTATTTGGGGAATGAACATGTTGGAGGGTCAAAGGCGAGCAAGGAATAGAGTGAATTGGAATGATGTGGTATACCGGGATCGACGTGCTGTCAACGGATTGAACCAGGGCACGTGAAGCGTTTGGCGTAAACCATGGAAAGTTCTGTGGGGCCTGGATGTGGAAAGGGACCTGTGGTTTCGGTGCATTATTACATGACAGCTAGAGACTGAGTGTGAACGAATGTGGTCTTCGTTGTCTTTTCCTAGCTTTACCTCGCGCACATGAGGGAGAAGGGGGCTATTATTTCATGTGTGGCGGGGTGGCGATGGGATTCAATAAAGGCAGACAGTATAAATTATGTACATATATATATACGTATGTGTCTGTTTTTGTGTATATATATATATATATATATATATATGTATATATATATATATATATATATATATATATATATATATATATATATATATATATATATATATATATATATATATATATATATATATATATATATATATATATATATATATATATATATATATATATATACGATTTTTGCAGGGAAAAAATGCAATTGAGTGGGAGAAGTATAAAAGAAAGAGACAAGAGGTCAAGAGAAAGGTGCAAGAGGTGAAAAAAAGGGCAAATGAGAGTTGGGGTGAGAGACTATCAGTAAATTTTAGGGAGAATAAAAAGATGTTCTGGAAGGAGGTAAATAGGGTGCGTAAGACAAGGGAGCAAATGGGAACTTCAGTGAAGGGCGTAAATGGGGAGGTGATAACAAGTAGTGGTGATGTGAGAAGGAGATGGAATGAGTATTTTGAAGGTTTGTTGAATGTGTCTGATGACAGAGTGGCAGATATAGGGTGTTTGGGTCGAGTTGGTGTGCAAAGTGAGAGGGTTAGGGAAAATGATTTGGTAAACAGAGAAGAGGTAGTAAAAGCTTTGCGGAAGATGAAAGCCGGCAAGGCAGCAGGTTTGGATGGTATTGCAGTGGAATTTATAAAAAAAGGGGGTGACTGTATTGTTGACTGGTTGGTAAGGTTATTTAATGTATGTATGACTCATGGTGAGGTGCCTGAGGATTGGCGGAATGCGTGCATAGTGCCATTGTACAAAGGCAAAGGGGATAAGAGTGAGTGCTCAAATTACAGAGGTATAAGTTTGTTGAGTATTCCTGGTAAATTATATGGGAGGGTATTGATTGAGAGGGTGAAGGCATGTACAGAGCATCAGATTGGGGAAGAGCAGTGTGACTTCAGAAGTGGTAGAGGATGTGTGGATCAGGTGTTTGCTTTAAAGAATGTATGTGAGAAATACTTAGAAAAGCAATTGGATTTGTATGTAGCATTTATGGATCTGGAGAAGGCATATGATAGAGTTGATAGAGATGCTCTGTGGAAGGTATTAAGAATATATGGTGTGGGAGGCAAGTTGTTAGAAGCAGTGAAAAGTTTTTATCGAGGATGTAAGGCATGTGTACGTGTAGGAAGAGAGGAAAGTGATTGGTTCTCAGTGAATGTAGGTTTGCGGCAGGGGTGTGTGATGTCTCCATGGTTGTTTAATTTGTTTATGGATGGGGTTGTTAGGGAGGTAAATGCAAGAGTTTTGGAAAGAGGGGCAAGTATGAAGTCTGTTGGGGATGAGAGAGCTTGGGAAGTGAGTCAGTTGTTGTTCGCTGATGATACAGCGCTGGTGGCGGATTCATGTGAGAAACTGCAGAAGCTGGTGACGGAGTTTGGTAAAGTGTGTGGAAGAAGAAAGTTAAGAGTAAATGTGAATAAGAGCAAGGTTATTAGGTACAGTAGGGTTGAGGGTCAAGTCAATTGGGAGGTGAGTTTGAATGGAGAAAAACTGGAGGAAGTGAAGTGTTTTAGATATCTGGGAGTGGATCTGTCAGCGGATGGAACCATGGAAGCGGAAGTGGATCATAGGGTGGGGGAGGGGCGAAAATTTTGGGAGCCTTGAAAAATGTGTGGAAGTCGAGAACATTATCCCGGAAAGCAAAAATGGGTATGTTTGAAGGAATAGTGGTTCCAACAATGTTGTATGGTTGCGAGGCGTGGGCTATGGATAGAGTTGTGCGCAGGAGGATGGATGTGCTGGAAATGAGATGTTTGAGGACAATGTGTGGTGTGAGGTGGTTTGATCGAGTAAGTAACGTAAGGGTAAGAGAGATGTGTGTAAATGAAAAGAGCGTGGTTGAGAGAGCAGAAGAGGGTGTTTTGAAGTGGTTTGGGCACATGGAGAGAATGAGTGAGGAAAGATTGACCAAGAGGATATATGTGTCGGAGGTGGAGGTAACGAAGAGAAGAGGGAGACCAAATTGGAGGTGGAAAGATGGAGTGAAAAAGATTTTGTGTGATCGGGGCCTGAACATGCAGGAGGGTGAAAGGAGGGCAAGGAATAGAGTGAATTGGAGCGATGTGGTATACAGGGGTTGACGTGCTGTCAGTGGATTGAATCAAGGCATGTGAAGCGTCCGAGGTAAACCATGGAAAGCTGTGTAGGTATGTATATTTGCGTGTGTGGACGTGTGTATGTACATGTGTATGGGGGGGGGGGGGGTTGGGCCATTTCTTTCGTCTGTTTCCTTGCGCTACCTCGCAAACGCGGGAGACAGCGACGAGGTATAAAAAAAAAAAAAAAAAAAAAAAAAATATATATATATATATATATATATATATATATATATATATATATATATATATATATATATATATATATATATATATATACATATATATATATATATATATATATATATATATATATATATATATATATATATATATATATATATATATATATATATATACATACACGTTGAGATGTATAGGTATGTGCTTTTGCCTTTATGGACACGTCTCTATATACATGTATATGTGGGTGAGTTGTGCCATTCTTTCGTCTTTTTCCTTACGCTACCTCGCTAGCGCGAGACACAGCGACAAAGGAAAATGAATATATATATATATATATATATTTTTTTTTTTTTTTTGCTTTGTCGCTGTCTCCCGCGTTTGCGAGGTAGCGCAAAGAAACAGACGAAAGAAATGGCCCAACACACACCCATACACATGTATATACATACGTCCACACACGCAAATATACATACCTACACAGCTTTCCATGGTTTACCCCAGACGCTTCACATGCCTTGATTCAATCCACTGACAGCACGTCAACCCCGGTATACCACATCGCTCCAATTCACTCTATTCCTTGCCCTCCTTTCACCCTTCTGCATGTTCAGTCCCCGATCACACAAAATCTTTTTCACTCCATCTTTCCACCACCAATTTGGTCTCCCTCTTCTCCTCGTTCCCTCCACCTCCGACACATATATCCTCTTGGTCAATCTTTCCTCACTCATTCTCTCCATGTGCCCAAACCATTTCAAAACACCCTCTT
>NC_092227.1:24226328-24263827 GCF_036320965.1 Panulirus ornatus
CAAATTACAGAGGTATAAGTTTGTTGAGTATTCCTGGTAAATTATATGGGAGGGTATTGATTGAGAGGGTGAAGGCATGTACAGAGCATCAGATTGGGGAAGAGCAGTGTGGTTTCAGAAGTGGTAGAGGATGTGTGGATCAGGTGTTTGCTTTGAAGAATGTATGTGAGAAATACTTAGAAAAGCAAATGGATTTGTATGTAGCATTTATGGATCTGGAGAAGGCATATGATAGAGTTGATAGAGATGCTCTGTGGAAGGTATTAAGAATATATGGTGTGGGAGGCAAGTTGTTAGAAGCAGTGAAAAGTTTTTATCGAGGATGTAAGGCATGTGTACGTGTAGGAAGAGAGGAAAGTGATTGGTTCTCAGTGAATGTAGGTTTGCGGCAGGGGTGTGTGATGTCTCCATGGTTGTTTAATTTGTTTATGGATGGGGTTGTTAGGGAGGTGAATGCAAGAGTTTTGGAAAGAGGGGCAAGTATGAAGTCTGTTGGGGATGAGAGAGCTTGGGAAGTGAGTCAGTTGTTGTTCGCTGATGATACAGCGCTGGTGGCTGATTCATGTGAGAAACTGCAGAAGCTGGTGACTGAGTTTGGTAAAGTGTGTGAAAGAAGAAAGTTAAGAGTAAATGTGAATAAGAGCAAGGTTATTAGGTACAGTAGGGTTGAGGGTCAAGTCAATTGGGAGGTGAGTTTGAATGGAGAAAAACTGGAGGAAGTGAAGTGTTTTAGATATCTGGGAGTGGATCTGGCAGCGGATGGAACCATGGAAGCGGAAGTGGATCATAGGGTGGGGGAGGGGGCGAAAATTCTGGGAGCCTTGAAGAATGTGTGGAAGTCGAGAACATTATCTCGGAAAGCAAAAATGGGTATGTTTGAAGGAATAGTGGTTCCAACAATGTTGTATGGTTGCGAGGCGTGGGCTATGGATAGAGTTGTGCGCAGGAGGATGGATGTGCTGGAAATGAGATGTTTGAGGACAATGTGTGGTGTGAGGTGGTTTGATCGAGTAAGTAACGTAAGGGTAAGAGAGATGTGTGGAAATAAAAAGAGCGTGGTTGAGAGAGCAGAAGAGGGTGTTTTGAAATGGTTTGGGCACATGGAGAGAATGAGTGAGGAAAGATTGACCAAGAGGATATATGTGTCGGAGGTGGAGGGCAACGAGGAGAAGTGGGAGACCAAATTGGAGGTGGAAAGATGGAGTGAAAAAGATTTTGTGTGATCGGGGCCTGAACATGCAGGAGGGTGAAAGGAGGGCAAGGAATAGAGTGAATTGGATCGATGTGGTATACCGGGGTTGACGTGCTGTCAGTGGATTGAATCAGGGCATGTGAAGCGTCTGGGGTAAACCATGGAAAGCTGTGTAGGTATGTATATTTGCGTGTGTGGACGTATGTATATACATGTGTATGGGGGTGGGTTGGGCCATTCTTTCGTCTGTTTCCTTGCGCTACCTCGCAAACGCGGGAGACAGCGACAAAGCAAAAAAAAAAAAAAAATATATATATATATATATATATATATATATATATATATATATATATATATATATATATATATATATATATATATATATATATATATATATATATATATATATTTTTTTTTTTTTTTTTTTTGCTTTGTCGCTGTCTCCCGCGTTTGCGAGGTAGCGCAAGGAAACAGACGAAAGAAATGGCCCAACCCACCCCCATACACATGTATATACATACGTCCACACACGCAAATATACATACCTACACAGCTTTCCATGGTTTACCCCAGACGCTTCACATGCCTTGATTCAATCCACTGACAGCACGTCAACCCCGGTATACCACATCGCTCCAATTCACTCTATTCCTTGCCCTCCTTTCACCCTCCTGCATGTTCAGGCCCCGATCACACAAAATCTTTTTCACTCCATCTTTCCACCTCCAATTTGGTCTCCCTCTTCTCCTCGTTCCCTCCACCTCCGACACATATATCCTCTTGGTCAATCTTTCCTCACTCATTCTCTCCATGTGCCCAAACCATTTCAAAACACCCTCTTCTGCTCTCTCAACCACGCTCTTTTTATTTCCACACATCTCTCTTACCCTTACGTTACTTACTCGATCAAACCACCTCACACCACACATTGTCCTCAAACATCTCATTTCCAGCACATCCATCCTCCTGCGCACAACTCTATCCATAGCCCACGCCTCGCAACCATACAACATTGTTGGAACCACTATTCCTTCAAACATACCCATTTTTGCTTTCCGAGATAATGTTCTCGACTTCCACACATTCTTCAAGGCTCCCAGAATTTTCGCCCCCTCCCCCACCCTATGATCCACTTCCGCTTCCATGGTTCCATCCGCTGCCAGATCCACTCCCAGATATCTAAAACACTTCACTTCCTCCAGTTTTTCTCCATTCAAACTCACCTCCCAATTGACTTGACCCTCAACCCTACTGTACCTAATAACCTTGCTCTTATTCACATTTACTCTTAACTTTCTTCTTTCACACACTTTACCAAACTCAGTCACCAGCTTCTGCAGTTTCTCACATGAATCAGCCACCAGCGCTGTATCATCAGCGAACAACAACTGACTCACTTCCCAAGCTCTCTCATCCCCAACAGACTTCATACTTGCCCCTCTTTCCAAAACTCTTGCATTCACCTCCCTAACAACCCCATCCATAAACAAATTAAACAACCATGGAGACATCACACACCCCTGCCGCAAACCTACATTCACTGAGAACCAATCACTTTCCTCTCTTCCTACACGTACACATGCCTTACATCCTCGATAAAAACTTTTCACTGCTTCTAACAACTTGCCTCCCACACCATATATTCTTAATACCTTCCACAGAGCATCTCTATCAACTCTATCATATGCCTTCTCCAGATCCATAAATGCTACATACAAATCCATTTGCTTTTCTAAGTATTTCTCACATACATTCTTCAAAGCAAACACCTGATCCACACATCCTCTACCACTTCTGAAACCACACTGCTCTTCCCCAATCTGATGCTCTGTACATGCCTTCACCCTCTCAATCAATACCCTCCCATATAATTTACCAGGAATACTCAACAAACTTATACCTCTGTAATTTGAGCACTCACTCTTATCCCCTTTGCCTTTGTACAATGGCACTATGCACGCATTCCGCCAATCCTCAGGCACCTCACCATGAGTCATACATACATTAAATAACCTTACCAACCAGTCAACAATACAGTCACCCCCTTTTTTAATAAATTCCACTGCAATACCATCCAAACCTGCTGCCTTGCCGGCTTTCATCTTCCGCAAAGCTTTTACTACCTCTTCTCTGTTTACCAAATCATTTTCCCTAACCCTCTCACTTTGCACACCACCTCGACCAAAACACCCTATATCTGCCACTCTATCATCAAACACATTCAACAAACCTTCAAAATACTCACTCCATCTCCTTCTCACATCACCACTACTTGTTATCACCTCCCCATTTGCGCCCTTCACTGAAGTTCCCATTTGCTCCCTTGTCTTACGCACTTTATTTACCTCCTTCCAGAACATCTTTTTATTCTCCCTAAAATTTAATGATACTCTCTCACCCCAACTCTCATTTGCCCTTTTTTTCACCTCTTGCACCTTTCTCTTGACCTCCTGTCTCTTTCTTTTATACATCTCCCACTCAATTGCATTTTTTCCCTGCAAAAATCGTCCAAATGCCTCTCTCTTCTCTTTCACTAATACTCTTACTTCTTCATCCCACCACTCACTACCCTTTCTAATCAACCCACCTCCCACTCTTCTCATGCCACAAGCATCTTTTGCGCAATCCATCACTGATTCCCTAAATACATCCCATTCCTCCCCCACTCCCCTTACTTCCATTGTTCTCACCTTTTTCCATTCTGTACTCAGTCTCTCCTGGTACTTCCTCACACAGGTCTCCTTCCCAAGCTCACTTACTCTCACCACCCTCTTCACCCCAACATTCACTCTTCTTTTCTGAAAACCCATACAAATCTTCACCTTAGCCTCCACAAGATAATGATCAGACATCCCTCCAGTTGCACCTCTCAGCACATTAACATCCAAAAGTCTCTCTTTCGCACGCCTGTCAATTAACACGTAATCCAATAACGCTCTCTGGCCATCTCTCCTACTTACATAAGTATACTTATGTATATCTCGCTTTTTAAACCAGGTATTCCCAATCATCAGTCCTTTTTCAGCACATAAATCTACAAGCTCTTCACCATTTCCATTTACAACACTGAACACCCCATGTATACCAATTATTCCCTCAACTGCCACATTACTCACCTTTGCATTCAAATCACCCATCACTATAACCCGGTCTCGTGCATCAAAACCACTAACACACTCATTCAGCTGCTCCCAAAACACTTGCCTCTCATGATCTTTCTTCTCATGCCCAGGTGCATATGCACCAATAATCACCCACCACTCTCCATCAACTTTCAGTTTTACCCATATTAATCGAGAATTTACTTTCTTACATTCTATCACATACTCCCACAACTCCTGTTTCAGGAGTATTGCTACTCCTTCCCTTGCTCTTGTCCTCTCACTAACCCCTGACTTTACTCCCCAGACATTCCCAAACCACTCTTCCCCTTTACCCTTGAGCTTCGTTTCACTCAGAGCCAAAACATCCAGGTTCCTTTCCTCAAACATACTAACTATCTCTCCTTTTCTCACATCTTGGTTACATCCACACATATTCAGGCACCCCAATCTGAGCCTTCGAGGAGGATGAGCACTCCCCGCATGACTCCATCTTCTGTTTCCCATTTTAGAAAGTTAAAAAAAAAAAATACAAGGAGGGGAAGATTTCTGGCCCTCCGCTCCCGTCCCCTCTAGTCGCTTTCTACGACACGCGAGGAATGCGTGGGAAGTATTCTTTCACCCCTATCCCCAGGGATTATATATATATATATATATATATATATATATATATATATATATATATATATATATATATATATATATATATATATATATATATATACACACACATACACATACATACGCCCATATACACACACAGACACATACATATATATACATATGAAAAATGTAAGAAACAATATAGAAAACTGAAACTTCTAGTTTGAAATGAAATGAAAAAATGAATGTCACATAACGGTTCAACCTCTGGCTATGGAAAAGGAAATGTATAATTTATTTACACAAACGTCAATAGTAGTTCTCATCAATTTAACCACTGTATCAATAAGCTTCAATGTCTAAGCTACATTTTTTTCCATTTTCACTATTTTCTTGTGAAATATATATATATATATATATATATATATATATATATATATATATATATATATATATATATATATATATATATATTTTTTTTTTTTTTTTATACTTTGTCGCTGTCTCCCGCGTTTGCGAGGTAGCGCAAGGAAACAGACGAAAGAAATGGCCCAACCCCCCCCCCCATACACATGTACATACGTCCACACACGCAAATATACATACCTACACAGCTTTCCATGGTTTACCCCAGACGCTTCACATGCCTTGATTCAATCCACTGACAGCACGTCAACCCCTGTATACCACATCGCTCCAATTCACTCTATTCCTTGCCCTCCTTTCACCCTCCTGCATGTTCAGGCCCCGATCACACAAAATCTTTTTCACTCCATCTTTCCACCTCCAATTTGGTCTCCCTCTTCTCCTCGTTCCCTCCACCTCCGACACATATATCCTCTTGGTCAATCTTTCCTCACTCATTCTCTCCATGTGCCCAAACCATTTCAAAACACCCTCTTCTGCTCTCTCAACCACGCTCTTTTTATTTCCACACATCTCTCTTACCCTTACGTTACTTACTCGATCAAACCACCTCACACCACACATTGTCCTCAAACATCTCATTTCCAGCACATCCATCCTGCGCACATCTCTATCCATAGCCCACGCCTCGCAACCATACAACATTGTTGGAACCACTATTCCTTCAAACATACCCATTTTTGCTTTCCGAGATAATGTTCTCGACTTCCACACATTTTTCAAGGCTCCCAAAATTTTCGCCCCCTCCCCCACCCTATGATCCACTTCCGCTTCCATAGTTCCATCCGCTGACAGATCCACTCCCAGATATCTAAAACACTTCACTTCCTCCAGTTTTTCTCCATTCAAACTCACCTCCCAATTGACTTGACCCTCACCCCTACTGTACCTAATAACCTTGCTCTTATTCACATTTACTCTTAACTTTCTTCTTCCACACACTTTACCAAACTCAGTCACCAGCTTCTGCAGTTTCTCACATGAATCAGCCACCAGCGCTGTATCATCAGCGAACAACAACTGACTCACTTCCCAAGCTTTCTCATCCCCAACAGACTTCATACTTGCCCCTCTTTCCAGGACTCTTGCATTTACCTCCCTAACAACCCCATCCATAAACAAATTAAACAACCATGGAGACATCACACACCCCTGCCGCAAACCTACATTCACTGAGAACCAATCACTTTCCTCTCTTCCTACACGTACACATGCCTTACATCCTCGATAAAAACTTTTCACTGCTTCTAACAACTTGCCTCCCACACCATATATTCTTAATACCTTCCACAGAGCATCTCTATCAACTCTATCATATGCCTTCTCCAGATCCATAAATGCTACATACAAATCCATTTGCTTTTCTAAGTATTTCTCACATACATTCTTCAAAGCAAACACCTGATCCACACATCCTCTACCACTTCTGAAACCGCACTGCTCTTCCCCAATCTGATGCTCTGTACATGCCTTCACCCTCTCAATCAATACCCTCCCATATAATTTACCAGGAATACTAAACAAACTTATACCTCGGTAATTTGAGCACTCACTCTTATCCCCTTTGCCTTTGTACAATGGCACTATGCACGCATTCCGCCAATCCTCAGGCACCTCACCATGAGTCATACATACATTAAATAACCTTACCAACCAGTCAACAATACAGTCACCCCCTTTTTTAATAAATTCCACTGCAATACCATCCAAACCTGCTGCCTTGCCGGCTTTCATCTTCCGCAAAGCTTTTACTACCTCTTCTCTGTTTACCAAATCATTTTCCCTAACCCTCTCACTTTGCACACCACCTCGACCAAAACACCCTATATCTGCCACTCTGTCATCAGACACATTCGACAAACCTTCAAAATACTCATTCCATCTCCTTCTCACATCACCGCTACTTGTTATCACCTCCCCATTTACGCTCTTCACTGAAGTTCCCATTTGCTCCCTTGTCTTACGCACCCTATTTACCTCCTTCCAGAACATCTTTTTATTCTCCCTAAAATTTACTGATAGTCTCTCACCCCAACTCTCATTTGCCCTTTTTTTCACCTCTTGCACCTTTCTCTTGACCTCCTGTCTCTTTCTTTTATACTTCTCCCACTCAATTGCATTTTTTCCCTGCAAAAATCGTCCAAATGCCTCTCTCTTCTCTTTCACTAATACTCTTACTTCTTCATCCCACCACTCACTACCCTTTCTAAACAGCCACCTCCCACTCTTCTCATGCCACAAGCATCTTTTGCGCAATCCATCACTGATTCCCTAAATACATCCCATTCCTCCCCCACTCCCCTTACTTCCATTGTTCTCACCTTTTTCCATTCTGTACACAGTCTCTCCTGGTACTTCCCCACACAGGTCTCCTTCCCAAGCTCACTTACTCTCACCACCTTCTTCACCCCAACATTCACTCTTTTCTGAAAACCCATACTAATCTTCACCTTAGCCTCCACAAGATAATGATCAGACATCCCTCCAGTTGCACCTCTCAGCACATTAACATCCAAAAGTCTCTCTTTCGCACGCCTGTCAATTAACACGTAATCCAATAACGCTCTCTGGCCATCTCTCCTACTTACATAAGTATACTTATGTATATCTCGCTTTTTAAACCAGGTATTCCCAATCATCAGTCCTTTTTCAGCACATAAATCTACAAGCTCTTCACCATTTCCATTTACAACACTGAACACCCCATGCATACCAATTATTCCCTCAACTGCCACATTACTCACCTTTGCATTCAAATCACCCATCACTATAACCCGGTCTCGTGCATCAAAACCGCTAACACACTCATTCAGCTGCTCCCAAAACACTTGCCTCTCATGATCTTTCTTCTCATGCCCAGGTGCATATGCACCAATAATCACCCACCTCTCTCCATGAACTTTCAATTTTACCCATATTAATCGAGAATTTACTTTCTTACATTCTATCACATACTCTCACAACTCCTGTTTCAGGAGTATTGCTACTCCTTCCCTTGCTCTTGTCCTCTCACTAACCCCTGACTTCACTCCCCAGACATTTCCAAACCACTCTTCCCCTTTACCCTTGAGCTTCGTTTCACTCAGAGCCAAAACATCCAGGTTCCTTTCCTCAAACATACTACCTATCTCTCCTTTTTTCACATCTTGGTTACATCCACACACATTTAGACACCCCACTCTGAGCCTTCGAGGAGGATGATCACTCCCCGCGTGACTCCTTCTTCTGTTTCCCATTTTAGAAAGTTAATACAAGGAGGGGAGGATTTCCGGCCCCCCACTCCCGTCCCCTCTAGTCGCTTTCTACGACATGCGAGGAATACGTGGGAAGTATTCTTTCACCCTTATCCCCAGGGATAATATACATATATATATACATATACACACACACACACATACACACACATACGCACATACACACACACACACACACACATACATATATATACATATGAAAAATGTAAGAAACAATTTAGAAAACAAACTTTTAGATTGAAATGAATGAAAAAAAATAATGTCACATAATGGTTCAACCTCTGGCTATGGAAAATATATATATATATATATATATATATATATATATATATATATATATATATATATATATATATATATATATATATATATATATATATATATATATATATATATATATATATATATATATATATATATATATATATATATATATATATATATATATATATATATATATATATATATATATATATATATATATATATATATATATATATATATATATATATATATATATATATATATATATATATATATATATATATATATATTCATATATATATATATATATATATATATATATATATATATATATATATATATATATATATATATATATATATATATATATATATATATATATATATATATATATATATTATATATATATATATATATATATATATATATATATATATATATATATATATATATATATATATATATATATATATATATATATATATATATATATATATATATATATATATATATATATATATCCCTTGGGATAGGGCAGAAAGAATACTTCCCACGCATTCTCACGTGTCGTAGAAGACGACTAAAGGGAACGAGGGCGGGGTGCTGGAAACCCTCCCCTCCTTGCATTTTAACTTTCTAAAAGGGGAAACAGAAGAAGGAGTCACGCGGGGCGTGCTCATCCTCCTCGAAGGCTCAGACTGGGGTGTCTAAATGGTTGTGGATGTAACCAAGATGAGAAAAAAGGAGAGGTAGGTAGTATGTTTGAGGAGAGGAACGTGGATGTTTTGGCTCTGAGTGAAACGAAGCTCAAGGTTAAAGGGAAGAGTGTTTTGGGAAAATCTTGGGAGTCAATCAGGGGTTAATGAGAGGACAAGAGCAAGGGAAGGAGTAGCACTACTCCTGACACAGGAGGGGTGTGAGTATGAGATAGACTGTAAGAAAATAAACTCTAGATTGATATGGGTAAAACTGAAAGTTGATGGAGAGAAATGGGTGATTATTGGTGCATATGCACCTGGGCATGAGAAGAAAGATGATGAGAGGCAAGTGTTTTGAGAGCAGCAGAATGAGTGTGTTAATGGTTTTGATGCACGAGACCGGGTTATAGTGATGGGTGATTTGAATGCAAAGGTGAGTAATGTGGCAGTTGAGGGAATAATAGGCATACTTGGGGTGTTCAGTGTTGTAAATAGAAATGGTGAAGATTTATTTTCTGGAAAAGGACTGGTGATTGGGAATACCTGGTTTAAAAAGCGAGATATACATAAGCATACATATGTAAGTAGGAGAGATGGCCAGAGAGCGTTATTGGATTACGTGTTAATTGATAGGCGCACGAAAGAGAGACTTCTGGATGTTCATGTGCTGAGAGGTTCAACTGGAGGGATGTCTGATCATTATATTGTGGAGGCGAAGGTAGAGATTTGTAGGGGTTTTCAGAAAAGAAGAGAGAATGTAGGGGTGAAGAGAGTGGTAAGAGTAAGTGAGCTTGAGAAGGAGTTTTGTGTGAGGAAGTACCAGGAGTGATTGAATACAGAATGGAAAAGAGTGAGAACAAAGGACGTAAGGGGAGTGGGGGAGGAATGGGATGTATTTAGGGAAGCAGTGATGGCTTGCGCAAAAGATGCTTGTGGCATGAGACGGGTGGGAGGTGGGAAGATTAGACAGGGTAGTGAGTGGTGGGATGAAGAAGTAAGATTATTAGTGAAAGAGAAGAGAGAGGCATTTGGACCAGTTTTTCAGGGAAATAATGCAAATGAGTCGGATATGTATAAAAGAAAGAGGCACGAGCTCAAGAGAAAGGTGCAAGAGGTGAAAAAGAGGGCAAATGAGAGCTTGGGTGAGAGAGCAGCATTAAATTTTAGGGAGAATAAAAAGATGTTTTGGAAGGAGGTAAATAAAGTGCGTAAGACAAGGGAAAAAAAGGGAACTTAAGTGAATTGCGATAATGGGGAGGTGATAACAAGTAGTGGTGAGGTGAGAATGAGATGGAGTGAGTATTTTGAACGTTTGTTGAATGTGTTTGGTGATAGAGTGGCAGATATAGGGTGTTTTGGTAGAGGTGGTGTGCAAAGTGATAGTGTTAGGTAAAATGATTTCGTAAACAGGGAAGAGGTAGTAAAACTTTTGCGGAAGAAGAAAGCCGGCAAGGCAGCAGGGTTGGATGGTATTGCTGTGGAATTTATTAAAAAAGGGGATGACTGTATTGTAGACTGGTTGGGAAGGTTATTTAACGTATGTATGATTCATGGTGAGGTGCCAGAGGATTGGTGGAATGCTTGCATAGTGCCAGTGTACAAAGGCAAAGGGGATAAGAGTGAATGCTCACATTACAGAGGTATAAGTTTGTTGAGTATTCCTGGTAAATGATATGGGAGGGAATTGACTGAGAGGTGAAGGCATGTAAAGAGCATCAGAATGGGGAACAGCAGTGTGGTTTCAGAAGTGGTAGAGGATGTGTGTATCAGGTGTTTGCTTTGAAGAATGTATGTGAGAAATACTTAGACAAGCAAATGGATTTGTACGTAGCATTTATGGATCTGGAGAAGGCATATGATAGAGTTGATAGAGATGCTCTGTGCAAGGTATTAAGGATATATGGTGTGGGAGGAAAGTTGTTAGAAGCAGTGAAAAGTTTTTTCGAGGAAGTAAGGCATGTATACGTGTTGGAAGAGAGGAAAGTGATTGGTTCTCAGTGAATGTAGATTTGCGGCAGGGGTGTGTGATGTCTCCATGCTTGTTTAATGTGTTGATGTATGGGGTTGTTAGGGAGGTGAATGCAAGAGTTTTGGAAATAGAGGCAAGTATGCAGTCTGTTGTGGATGAGAGAGCTTGAAAAGTGAGTCAGTTGTTCGATGATGATACAGCGCTGGTGGCTGATTCATCTGGGAAACTGCAGAAGGTGGTGACTGAGTTTGGTAAAGTGTGTTAAAGAAGAAAGTCGAGAGTAAATGTGAATAAGAGTAAGGTTATTAGGTACAGTAGGGTTGATGGTCAAGTTAATTGGGAGGTAAGTTTGAATGGAGAAAAGCTGCAGGAAGTGAAGTGTTTTAGATATCTGGGAGTTGATTTGGCAGCAGATGGAAACATGAAAGCGGAAGTGAATCAAAGGATGGGGGAGGGGGCGAAAGTTCTGGGACCCTTGAAGAATATAAGGAAGTCGAGAACATTATCTCGGAAAGGAAAAGTGGCTATGTTTGAAGAAATAGTGGTTCGAACAATGCTGTATGATTGCGAGGCGTTGGCTATCGATAGAGTTGTGCGCAGGAGGGTGGATGTGCTGGAAATGAGATGTTTGAGGATAATATGTGGTCTGAGGTGGTTTGATCGAGTAAGTAATGTAAGGGTAAGAGAGATGTGTGGTAATGAAAAGAGTGTGGTTGAGAGAGCAGAAGAGGGTGTTTTGAAATGGTTTGGTCACATGGAGAGAATAAGTGAGGAAAGATTGACCAAGAGCATCAATGTGTCAGAGGTGGAGGGAACGAGGAGAAGTGGGAGACCAAATTGGAGGTGGAAAGATAGAGTGAAAAGGATTTTGTGTGATCTGGGCCTGAACATGCAGGAGGGTGAAAGGCGTGCAAGGAACAGAGTGAATTGGAACGATATGGTATACCGTGGTCGACGTGCTGTCAATGGATTGAACCAGTGTATGTGAAGGGTCTTGGGTAAGCCATGGAAAGTTCTGTTGGGCCTGGATGTAGAAAGGGAGCTGTGGTTTTGGAGCATTATTACATGACAGCTAGAGTCTGAGTGTGAACGAAAGTGGCCTTTGTTGTCTTCGCTAGCGCTACCTCGCACACATGAATGGGGAGGGGGTTGTTATTCCATGTGTGGCGAGGTGGGGATGGGAATGAATGAAGGCAGACAGTATAAATTATGTACACGTGTATATATGTATATGTCTGTGTGTGTATGTGTATTTATACATTGAGATATATAGGTGGCGGACCCGTATCTCCTTTTATACATTCATCCCCACCTCTGGTTCCACCACCAATCCCACACCTCTGGTTACATCTCCTATCACCCTTCCCAGGTATGTATATACATGTGTATGTGGGTGGGTTGGGCCATTATTTCGTCTGTTTCCTTGCGCTACCTCGCTAACGCTGGAGACAGCGACAAAGCAAAATATATAAATAAATAGAAATAAAATATATATATATATATATATATATATATATATATATATATATATATATATATATATATATATATATATATATATATATTTTTTTTCAAACTATTCGCCATTACCCGCGTTAGCGAGGTAGCGTTAAGAACAGAGACCTGGACTATTGAGGGAAGATCCTCACCTGGCCCCCTTCTCTGTTCCTTCTTTTGGAAAATTAAAAGAATTGAGAGGGGAGGATTTCCAGCCCCCCGCTCCCTTCCCTTTTAGTCGCCTTCTACGACACGCAGGGAATATGTGGGAAGTATTCTTTCTCCCCTATCCCCAGGGATAATATATATATATATATATATATATATATATATATATATATATATATATATATATATATATATATATATATATATATATATTTTTTTTCTTTTTTTTTTTTTATACCTCGTCGCTGTCTCCCGCGTTTGCGAGGTAGCGCAAGGAAACAGACGAAAGAAATGGCCCAACCCCCCCCATACACATATACATACACACGTCCACACACGCAAATATACATATCTACACAGCTTTCCATGGTTTACCCCGGACGCTTCACATGCCTTGATTCAATCCGCTGACAGCACGTCAACCCCTGTATACCACATCGCTCCAATTCATTCTATTCCTTGCCCTCCTTTCACCCTCCTGCATGTTCAGGCCCCGATCACACAAAATCCTTTTCACTCCATCTTTCCACCTCCAATTTGGTCTCCCTCCTCTCCTCGTTCCCTCCACCTCCGACACATATATCCTCTTGGTCAATCTTTCCTCACTCATTCTCTCCATGTGCCCAAACCACTTCAAAACACCCTCTTCTGCTCTCTCAACCACTCTCTTTTTATTTCCACACATCTCTCTTACCCTTACGTTACTTACTCGATCAAACCACCTCACACCACACATTGTCCTCAAACATCTCATTTACAGCACATCCATCCTCCTGCGCACAACTCTATCCATAGCCCACGCCTCGCAACCATACAACATTGTTGGAACCACTATTCCTTCAAACATACCCATTTTTGCTTTCCGGGATAATGTTCTCGACTTCCACACATTTTTCAAGGCTCCCAAAATTTTCGCCCCCTCCCCCACCCTATGATCCACTTCCGCTTCCATGGTTCCATCCGCTGACAGATCCACTCCCAGATATCTAAAACACTTCACTTCCTCCAGTTTTTCTCCATTCAAACTCACCTCCCAATTGACTTGACCCTCAACCCTACTGTACCTAATAACCTTGCTCTTATTCACATTTACTCTTAACTTTCTTCTTCCACACACTTTACCAAACTCCGTCACCAGCTTCTGCAGTTTCTCACATGAATCCGCCACCAGCGCTGTATCATCAGCGAACAACAACTGACTCACTTCCCAAGCTCTCTCATCCCCAACAGACTTCATACTTGCCCCTCTTTCCAAGACTCTTGCATTTACCTCCCTAACAACCCCATCCATAAACAAATTAAACAACCATGGAGACATCACACACCCCTGCCGCAAACCTACATTCACTGAGAACCAATCACTTTCCTCTCTTCCTACACGTACACATGCCTTACATCCTCGATAAAAACTTTTCACTGCTTCTAACAACTTGCCTCCCACACCATATATTCTTAATACCTTCCACAGAGCATCTCTATCAACACTATCATATGCCTTCTCCAGATCCATAAATGCTACATACAAATCCATTTGCTTTTCTAAGTATTTCTCACATACATTCTTCAAAGCAAACACCTGATCCACACATCCTCTACCATTTCTGAAACCACACTGTGCCCAACGTCCTAGTCCGGATCAACCCTTCCGTCACCATTGGTCGAAGGAAAGACGAACGCTGAACAGTTGTGTTACTGGAGTGATAGTTTTCATGCATGGTGTTTTGACAAGAAAATAGTGAAGTTGGAGAAAAATGTAGCTTAGTCATTGAAGCTTATTGATACAGTGGTGAAATTGATGAGAACTGCTATTGACGTTTGTGTGAATAAATTGTACATTTCCTTTTCCATAGCCAGAGGTTGAACCATTATGTGACATTCATTTTTTTTCATTCATTTCAAGCTAAAAGTTTGTTTTCTAAATTGTTTCTTACATTTTTCATATGTATATATATGTATGTGTGTGTGTGTGTGTATGTGCGTATGTGTGTGTGTGTGTGTGTGTGTGTATATATATATATGTATATTATCCCTGGGGATAGGGGTGAAAGAATACTTCCCACGTATTCCTCGCGTGTCGTAGAAAGCGACTAGAGGGGACGGGAGCGGGGGCCAGAAATCCTCCCCTCCTTGTATTAACTTTCTAAAATGGGATATATATATATATATATATATATATATATATATATATATATATATATATATATATATATATATATATATATATATATAATAAATTCCACTGCAATACCATCCAAACCTGCTGCCTTGCCGGCTTTCATCTTCCGCAAAGCTTTTACTACCTCTTCTCTGTTTACCAAATCATTTTCCCTAACCCTCTCACTTTGCACACCACCTCGACCAAAACACCATATATCTGCCACTCTATCATCAAACACATTCAACAATCCTTCAAAATACTCACTCCATCTCCTCAAATCACCACTACTTGTTATCACCTCCCCATTTGCGCCCTTCAATGAAGTTCCCATTTGCTCCCTTGTCTTACGCACTTTATTTACCTCCTTCAAAAACATCTTTTTATTCTCCCTAAAATTTAATGATACTCTCTCACCCCAACTCTCATTTGCCCTTTTTTTCACCTATTGCACCTTTCTCTTGACGTCATGTCTCTTTCTTTTATACATCTCACACTCAATTGCATTTTTTCCATGCAAAAATCGTCCAAATGCCTCTCTCTTCTCTTTCACTAATACTCTTACTTCTTCATCCCACCACTCACTACCCTTTCTAATCAACCCATCTCCCACTCTTCTCATGCCACAAGCATCTTTTGCGCAATCCATCACTGATTCCCTAAATACGTCCCATTCCTCCCCCACTCCCCTTACTTCCATTGTTCTCACCTTTTTCCATTCTGTACAAAGTCTCTCCTGGTACTTCCTCACACAAGTCTCCTTCCCAAGCTCACTTACTCTCAACACCCTCTTCACCCCAACATTCACTCTTCTTTTCTGAAAACCCATACAAATCTTCACCTTAGCCTCCACAAGATAATGATCAGACATCCCTCCAGTTGCACCTCTCAGCACATTAACATCCAAAAGTCTCTCTTTCGCGCGCCTGTCAATTAACACGTAATCCAATAACGCTCTCTGGCCATTTCTCCTACTTACATAAGTATATTTATGTATATCTCGCTTTTTAAACAAGGTATTGCAGTGGAATTTATTAAAAAGGGGGTGACTGTATTGTTGACTGGTTGGTAAGGTTATTTAATGTATGTATGACTCATGGTGAGGTGCCTGAGGATTGGCGGAATGCGTGCATAGTGCCATTGTACAAAGGCAAAGGGGATAAGAGTGAGTGCTCAAATTACAGAGGTATAAGTTTGTTGAGTATACCAGGTAAATTATATGGGAGGGTATTGATTGAGAGGGTGAAGGCATGTACAGAGCATCAGATTGGGGAAGAGCAGTGTGGTTTCAGAAGCGGTAGAGGATGTGTGGATCAGGTGTTTGGTTTGAAGAATGTATGTGAGAAATACTTAGAAAAGCAAATGGATTTGTATGTAGCATTTATGGATCTGGAGAAGGCATATGATAGAGTTGATAGAGATGCTCTGTGGAAGGTATTAAGAATATATGGTGTGGGAGGCAAGTTCTTAGAAGCAGTGAAAAGTTTTTATCGAGGATGTAAGGCATGTGTACGTGTAGGAAGAGAGGAAAGTGATTGGTTCTCAGTGAATATAGGTTTGCGGCAGGGGTGTGTGATGTCTCCATGGTTGTTTAATTTGTTTATGGATGGGGTTGTTAGGGAGGTGAATGCAAGAGTTTTGGAAAGAGGGGCAAGTATGAAGTCTGTTGGGGATGAGAGAGCTTGGGAAGTGAGTCAGTTGTTCGCTGATGATACAGCGCTGGTGGCTGATTCATGTGAGAAACTGCAGAAGCTGGTGACTGAGTTTGGTAAAGTGTGTGAAAGAAGAAAGTTAAGAGTAAATGTGAATAAGAGCAAGGTTATTAGGTACAGTAGAGTTGAGGGTCAAGTCAATTGGGAGGTCAGTTTGAATGGAGAAAAACTGGAGGAAGTGAAGTTTTTTAGATATCTGGGAATGGATCTGGCAGCGGATGGAACCATGGAAGCGGAAGTGGATCATAGGGTGGGGGAGGGGGCGAAAATTCTGGGAGCCTTGAAGAATGTGTGGAAGTCGAGAACATTATCTCGGAAAGCAAAAATGGGTATGTTTGAAGGAATAGTGGTTCCAACAATGTTGTATGGTTGCGAGGCGTGGGCTATGGATAGAGTTGTGCGCAGGATGATGGATGTGCTAGAAATGAGATGTTTGAGGACAATGTGTGGTGTGAGGTGTTTTGATTAAGTAACGTAAAGGTAAGAGAGATGTGTGGAAATAAAAAGAGTGTGGTTGAGAGAGCAGAAGAGGGTGTTTTGAAATGGTTTGGGCACATGGAGAGAATGAGTGAGGAAAGATTGACCAAGAGGATATATGTGTCGGAGGTGGAGGGAACGAGGAGAAGAGGGAGACCAAATTGGAGGTGGAAAGATGGAGTGAAGAAGATTTTGTGTGATCGGGGCCTGAACATGCAGGAGGGTAAAAGTAGGGCAAGGAATAGAGTGAATTGGATGGATGTGGTATTCCGGGGTTGACGTGCTGTCAGTGGATTGAATCAGGGCATGTGAAGCGTCTGGGGTAAATCATGGAAAGCTGTGTAGGTATGTATATTTGCGTGTGTGGACGTATGTATATATAGTTGTATGGGGGTGTGTTGGGCCATTTCTTTCGTCTGTTTCCTTGCGCTACCTCGCAAACGCGGGAGACAGCTACAAAGCAAAATAAAAAAAAACAAAAAAAAAATATATATATATATATATATATATATATATATATATATATATATATATATATATATATATATATATATATATATATATATATGTATATATATATATATATATATATATATATATATATATATATATATATATATATATACATATATATATATATATATATATATATATATATATATATATATATATATATATATATATATATATATATATATATATATATATATATATATGTATATTGTGGCATGAAAAGAGTGGGAGGTGCGTTGATTAGAAAGGGTAGTGAGTGGTGGGATGAAGAAGTAAGATTATTAGTGAAAGAGAAGAGAGAGGCATTAGGACAATTTTTGAAGGGAAAACATGCAATTGAGTGGGAGATGTATAAAAGAAAGAGACAGGAGGTCAAGAGAAAGGTGCAAGAGGTGAAAAAGAGGGCAAATGAGAGTTGGGGTGAGAGAATATCATTAACTTTTAGGGAGAATCATAAGATGTTCTGGAAGGAGGTAAATAAAGTGCGTAAGACAAGGGAGCAAATGGGAACTTCAGTGAAGTGCGCAAATGGGGAGGTGATAACAAGTAGTGGTGATATGAGAAGGAGATGGAGTGAGCATTTTGAAGGTTTATTGAATGTGTTTGATGATAGAGTGGCAGATATAGGGTGTTTTGTTCGAGGTGGTGTGCAAAATGAGAGGGTTAGGGAAAATGATTTTGTAAACAGACAAGAGGTAGTAAAATCTTTGCTTAAGATGAAAGCCGGCAAGGCACCAGGTTTGGATGGTATTCCAGTGGAATTTATTAAAAAAGGGGGTAACTGTATTGTTGACTGGTTGGTAAGGTTATTTAATGTATATATGACTCATGGTGAGGTGCCTGAGGATTGGCGGAATGCGTGCATAGTGCCATTGTACAAAGGCAAAGGGGATAAGAGTGAGTGCTCAAATTACAGAGGTTTAAGTTTGTTGAGTATTCCTGGTAAATTATATGGGAGGGTATTGATTGAGAGGGTGAAGGCATGTATAGAGCATCAAATTGGGGAAGAGCTGTGTGGTTTCTGAAGTGGTAGAGGATGTGTGGATCAGGTGTTTGCTTTGAGAAATACTTAGAAAAGCAAATGGATTTGTATGTAGCATTTATGGATCTGGAAAAGGCATATGATAGAGTTGATAGAGATGGTCTGTGGAAGGTATTAAGAATATATGGTGTGGGCGGTAAGTTGCTAGAAGCAGTGAAAAGTTTTATCGAGGATGTAAGGCATGTGTACGTGTAGGAAGATAGGAAAGTGATTGGTTCTCAGTGAATGTAGGTTTGCGGCAGGGGTATGTGATGTGTCCATGGTTGTTTAATTTATTTATGGATGGGGTTGTTAGGGAGGTGAATGCAAGAGTCTTGAAAAGAGGGGCAAGTATGAAGTCTGTTGGGGATGAGAGAGCTTGGGAAGTGAGTCAGTTGTTGTTCGCTGATGATACAGCGCTTGTGGCTGATTCATGTGAGAAACTGCAGAAGCTGGTGACTGAGTTTGGTAAAGTGTGTGAAAGAAGAAAGTTAAGAGTAAATTTGAATAAGAGCAAGGTTATTAGGTACAGTAGAGTTGAGGGTCAAGTCAATTGGGAGGTCAGTTTGAATGGAGAAAAACTGGAGGAAGTGAAGTTTTTTAGATATCTGGGAGTGGATCTGGCAGCGGATGGAACCATGGAAGCGGAAGTGGATCATAGGGTGGGGGAGGGGGCGAAAATTCTGGGAGCCTTGAAGAATGTGTGGAAGTCGAGAACATTATCTCGGAAAGCAAAAATGGGTATGTTTGAAGGAATAGTGGTTCCAACAATGTTGTATGGTTGCGAGGCGTGGGCTATGGATAGAGTTGTGTGCAGGAGGGTGGATGTGCTGGAAATGAGATGTTTGAGGACAATATGTGGTGTGAGGTGGTTTGATCGAGTAAGTAACGTAAGGGTAAGAGAGATGTGTGGAAATAAAAAGAGCGTGGTTGAGAGAGCAGAAGAGGTTGTTTTGAAATGGTTTGGGCACATGGAGAGAATGAGTGAGGAAAGATTGACCAAGAGGATTTATGTGTCGGAGGTGGAGGGAACGAGGAGAAGTGGGAGACCAAATTGGAGGTGGAAAGATGGAGTGAAAAAGATTTTGTGTGATCGGGGCCTGAACATGCAGGAGGGTGAAAGGAGGGCAAGGAATAGAGTGAATTGGATGGATGTGGTATACCGGGGTTGACGTGCTGTCAGTGGATTGAATCAGGGCATGTGAAGCGTCTGGGGTAATCCATGGAAAGTTGTGTAGGTATGTATATTTTCGTGTATGGACGTATGTATATATATGTGTATGGGGTGGGTTGGGCCATTTCTTTCGTCTGTTTTCTTGCGCTACCTCGCAAACGCGGGAGACAGCGAAAAAGCAAAAAAAAAAAAAAAAAAAGAATATATATATATATATATATATATATATATATATATATATTATTATTATTATCATTATTTATTTATTTCATTTTGCTTTGTCACTGTCTCCAGCGTTTGCGAGGAAGCGCAAGGGAACAGACGAAAGAAATGGCCCAACCCACCCCCATACTCATATCTATACGTACACGTCCACACACGCAAATATACATACCTATGCATCTCAATGTACACATATATATACACACACAGACACATTCATATATACCAATGCACACAATTCACACTGTCTGCCTTTATTCTTTCCCATCGCCACCTCGCCACACATGGAATAACATCCCCTCCCCCCTCATTTGTGCGAGGTAGCGCTAGGAAAGGACAACAAAGGCCCCATTGGTTCACACTCAGTCTCTAGCTGTCATGCAATAATGCCCGAAACCACAGCTCCCTTTCTACATCCAGTCCCCACACAACTTTCCATGGTTTACACCAGACGCTTCACATGCCCTGATTCAATCCACTGACAGCACGTCAACCCCTCTATTCACTCTATTACTTGCCCACCTTTCACCCTCCTGCATGTTCAGGTCCCGATCACTCAAAATCTTTTTGTTTGAAGGTATGTTTGAAGGAATAGTGGTTCCAACAATGTTGTATGGTTGCGAGGCGTGGGCTATAGATAGAGTTTTTCGCAGGAGGGTGGATGTGCTGGAAATGAGATGTTTGAGGACAATGTAAGGTGTGAGGTGGGTTGATCGAGTAAGTAATGTAAGGGTAAGAGAGATGTGTGGAAATAAAAAGAGCGTGGTTGAGAGGGCAGAAGAGGGTGTTTTGAAATGGTTTTGGCACATGGAGAGAATGAGTGAGGAAAGATTGACCAAGAGGATATATGTGTCGGAGGTGGAGGGAACGAGAAGTGGGAGACCAAATTCTAGGTGGAAGGATATATATATATATATATATATATATATATATATATATATATATATATATATATATATATATATATATATATATATATATATATATATATATATATATATATATATATATATATATTTAAATATATATATATATATATATATATATATATATATATATATATATATATATATATATATATATATATATATATATATTTAAATATATATATATATATATATATATATATATATATATATATATATATTTTTTTTTTTTTTTTTTTTTTTTTTGCTTTGTCGGTGTCTCCCGCGTTTGCGAGGTAGCGCAAGAAAACAGACGAAAGAAATGGCCCAACCCACCCCATACATATGTATATACATAAGTCCACACACACGCAAATATACATACCTACACAGCTTTCCATGGTTTACCCCAGACGCTTCACATGCCTTGATTCAATCCACTGACAGCACGTCAACCCCGGTATACCACATCGCTCCAATTCACTCTATTCCTTGCCCTCCTTTCACCCTCCTGCATGTTCAGGCCCCGATCACACAAAATCTTTTTCACTCCATCTTTCCACCTCCAATTTGGTCTCCCTCTTCTCCTCGTTCCCTCCACCTCCGACACATATATCCTCTTGGTCAATCTTTCCTCACTCATTCTCTCCATGTGCCCAAACCATTTCAAAACACCCTCTTCTGCTCTCTCAACCACGCTCTTTTTATTTCCACACATCTCTCTTACCCTTACGTTACTTACTCGATCAAACCACCTCACACCACACATTGTCCTCAAACATCTCATTTCCGCACATCCATCCTCCTGCGCACAACTCTATCCATAGACCACGCCTCGCAACCATACAACATTGTTGGAACCACTATTCCTTCAAACATACCCATTTTTGCTTTCCGAGATAATGTTCTCGACTTCCACACATTCTTCAAGGCTCCCAGAATTTTCGCCCCCTCCCCCACCCTATGATCCACTTCCGCTTCCATGGTTCCATCCGCTGCCAGATCCACTCCCAGATATCTAAAACACTTCACTTCCTCCAGTTTTTCTCCATTCAAACTCACCTCCCAATTGACTTGACCCTCAACCCTACTGTACCTAATAACCTTGCTCTTATTCACATTTACTCTTAACTTTCTTCTTTCACACACTTTACCAAACTCAGTCACCAGCTTCTGCAGTTTCTCACATGAATCAGCCACCAGCGCTGTATCATCAGCGAACAACAACTGACTCACTTCCCAAGCTCTCTCATCCCCAACAGACTTCATACTTGCCCCTCTTTCCAAAACTCTTGCATTCACCTCCCTAACAACCCCATCCATAAACAAATTAAACAACCATGGAGACATCACACACCCCTGCCGCAAACCTACATTCACTGAGAACCAATCACTTTCCTCTCTTCCTACACGTACACATGCCTTACATCCTCGATAAAAACTTTTCACTGCTTCTAACAACTTGCCTCCCACACCATATATTCTTAATACCTTCCACAGAGCATCTCTATCAACTCTATCATATGCCCTCTCCAGATCTATAAATGCTACATACAAATCCATTTGCTTTTCTAAGTATTTCTCACATAAATTCTTCAAAGCAAACACCTGATCCACACATCCTCTACCACTTCTGAAACCACACTGCTCTTCCCCAATCTGATGCTCTGTACATGCCTTCACCCTCTCAATCAATACCCTCCCATAAAATTTGCCAGGAATACTCAACAAACTCATACCTCTGTAATTTGAGCACTCACTCTTATCCCCTTTGCCTTTGTACAACGGCACTATACACGCATTCCGCCAATCCTCAGGCACCTCACCATGTGTCATACATACATTAAATAACCTTACCAACCAGTCAACAATACAGTCACCCCCTTTTTTAATAAATTCCACTGCAATACCATCCAAACCTGCTGCCTTGCCGGCTTTCATCTTCCCCAAAGCTTTTACTACCTCCTCTCTGTTTACCAAATCATTTTCCCTAACCCTCGTACTTTGCACACCACCTCGACCAAAACACCCTATATCTGCCACTCTATCATCAAACACATTCAACAAACCTTCAAAATACTCACTCCATCTCCTTCTCACATCACCACTACTTGTTATCACCTCCCCATTTGCGCCCTTCACTGAAGTTCCCATTTGCTCCCTTGTCTTACGCACTTTATTTACCTCCTTCCAGAACATCTTTTTATTCTCCCTAAAATTTAATGATACTCTCTCACCCCAACTCTCATTTGCCCTTTTTTTCACCTCTTGCACCTTTCTCTTGACCTCCTGTCTCTTTCTTTTATACGTCTCCCACTCAATTGCATTTTTTCCCTGCAAAAATCGTCCAAATGCCTCTCTCTTCTCTTTCACTAATACTCTTACTTCTTCATCCCACCACTCACTACCCTTTCTAATCAACCCACCTCCCACTCTTCTCATGCCACAAGTATCTTTTGCGCAATCCATCACTGATTCCCTAAATACATCCCATTCCTCCCCCTCTCCCCTTACTTCCATTGTTCTCACCTTTTTCCATTCTGTACTCAGTCTCTCCTGGTACTTCCTCACACAAGTCTCCTTCCCAAGCTCACTTACTCTCACCACCCTCTTCACCCCAACATTCACTCTTCTTTTCTGAAAACCCATACAAATCTTCACCTTAGCCTCCACAAGATAATGATCAGACATCTCTCCAGTTGCACCTCTCAGCATATTAACATCCAAAAGTCTCTCTTTCGCGCGCCTGTCAATTAACACGTAATCCAATAACGCTCTCTGGCCATCTCTCCTACTTACATAAGTATACTTATGTATATCTCGCTTTTTAAACCAGGTATTCCCAATCATCAGTCCTTTTTCCGCACATAAATCTACAAGCTCTTCACCATTTCCATTTACAACACTGAACCCCCCATGTATACCAATTATTCCCTCAACTGCCACATTACTCACGTTTGCATTCAAATCACCCAACACTATAACCCGGTCTCGTGCATCAAAACCACTAACACACTCATTCAGCTGCTCCCAAAACACTTGCCTCTCATGATCTTTCTTCTCATGCCCAGGTGCATATGCACCAATAATCACCCATCTCTCTCCATCAACTTTCAGTTTTACCCATATTAATCGAGAATTTACTTTCTTACATTCTATCACATACTTCCACAACTCCTGTTTCAGGAGTACTGCTACTCCTTCCCTTGCTCTTGTCCTCTCACTAACCCCTGACTTTACTCCCAAGACATTCCCAAACCACTCTTCCCCTTTACCCTTATATATATATATATATATATATATATATATATATATATATATATATATATATATATATATATATATATATATATATATATATATCCCTGGGGATAGGGGAGAAAGAATACTTCCCACGTATTCCCTGCGTGTCGTAGAAGGCGACTAAAAGAGGAGGGAGCGGGTGGCTGGAAATCCTCCCCTTTCTTTTTTTTTTAATTTTCTAAAAGAATGAACAGAGAAGGGGGTCAGGTGAGGATATTCCCTCTAAGGCCCAGTTCTCTTTTCTTAATGCTATCTCGCTAACGCGGGAAATGGCAAATAGTATAAAAAAAAAAAAAAAAAAATATATATATATATATATATATATATATATATATATATATATATATATATATATATATATATATATCTGTGGGTGTATATATATGTATATTTTGAGATGTACAGGTATGTATATTTACTTGTGTGGACGTGTATGTATATACATGTGTATGTGAGTGGTTTGGGCCAGTCTTGCGTCTGTTTCCTTGCGGTACCTCGCTAACGCGGGAGAGAGTGACAAAGCATAATAAATGAATCTAGAAAAAAAAAAAAATATATATATATATATATATATATATATATATATATATATATATATATATATATATATATATATATATATATATATATATTTATTTTTCTTTCTTTTAAACTATTCGCCATTTCCCGCGTTAGCGAGGTAGCGTTAAGAACAGAGGACTGGGCCTTAGAGGGAATATCCTCACCTGACCCCCTTCTCTGTTCATTCTTTTGGAAAATTAAAAAGAAAAGAGAGGGGAGGCTTTCCAGCCCCCGCTCCCTCCCCTTTTAGTCGCCTTCTACGATACGCAGGGAATACGTGGGAAGTATTCTTAATCCCCTATCCCCAGGGATAATATATATATATATATATATATATATATATATATATATATATATATATATATATATATATATATATATTTATATATATATATATATATATATATATATATATATATATATATATATATATATATATATGTGTGTGTGTGTGTGTGTGTGTGTGCGTGTGTGTATGTGTGTGTATTCAATGTGCGTGTGTGTGTGTTGGTGTGTTTTTGTGAGTCTTTAGCACACAGAAGTGTATATTGATTTTAGCTCTCGGCTCACGATCTTATACACGTGTGTCGTTCTTGGTTCATAGCAGTGTATATGTACGTCAGATCTTGGCTCACGGTTGTGTATATGTTTGTAAGTACTTGGATGACGGTAGTTTTTATATGTGTCAGTTTTTGGTAGTATACTAATTTGGTAGTATACTTACTTATAGTAGTATACTTATTTGTCAGGTCTTGCCTCACGGTGGGGTATATGTGTGTCAGGTCATGGCTCATGGTAGGGTACATGTGTGTCACTTTTTGGCTTACGGTAGGTTATATGTGTCTCATCTTTTCGCTCACGGCGGGTACATGTGCAACAGTTCTTGGACCATGTTAGTGTTCATATGTGTCATTTGTTTGCTTACTGTAGTTTACATTTGTGTCGGTTCCTTGGCTGACATCACCGCACGTATGTGTTAGATCTTGAATCACAGCTGCGTACATATGTGCCAGATCTTAGCTGATGCAGTGTACATATGTGTCAATTCTTGGCTCACGAGAGCATACATATGTGTCAGACCTTAGCTCACAGGAGAATACATATGTGTCATTTCTTGGCTCACGATAGTATACATATGTGCCAGATCTTAGCTTATGGTAGTTTAGATGCGTATCAATTACTGGCACACAGTAGTATGCATTTGTTTCAGATTTTGGCTCACAGTAGTGTACATGTGCACTATGTCTGTGTTCATGATATTGCACAAGTCTGTCAGTTCTTGGTTCGCAGTGATGTACGTGCTCAGCATTTCTTGGGTCACGACAATATACATGTGCGTTAGTTCTTGGTTCACGGTAGTGTACATGTGTGTCATATCTTTAATCACGATAGCGTATATGTGTGTCACTTCCTGGCTTACTGTGGTGTTCATATATCTTAGGTTTTGGCTCACGGTAGCACATATGTAAATCAGTTCTCGGATCAAAGTAGTTTACATGTGGTGACAATTCTTTGGTCACGGCCGTGTAAATGTGTGCCACATCTTGGCCCACAGTCGTGTGCATGTGTGTTAGTTCATGGCTCACGATAATCTGCATGTGTATCAGTGCTTGGCTCACGATAATATAAATGTGCGTCAGTTCTTGTTTCAGGGTACTGTGCATTTGTGTCAGCTTGGCTCACAGTAGTATGAATGTTTGCTAGTTCTTGGCTTACTGTAGTGGACTTTTATGTCAGAACTTAACCAACGTTAGTGTTCATGTGTGCCAGTTCTTGGCTCACAAAATGTACATTTGTGTCAGATCTTAGCTCACTGTAGTGTACATGTATATCAGTTCTTGGCTCTGTGGTGTACTTGTGTGTGCGTTCCTGGCTCGTATTGGTAAACATGTTAGTTCCTGGCTCATAGTTTTGTACATGTGTGCCAGTTGATAGTTCATGGTTGTGTACATTTATGTCAGTCTTGGTGCACAATAGCATACATGCGTGTCCGCTCTTTGCTTACGGTAGCGTAAAAGCGTGTCAGATCTTGTCTTGCAGTAGTGTACATATGAGTCAATTCCTGGCTCACGATAGTGTGTATGCATGTCGTGTCTGGGCTCACGGTAGTGAATGTATATCTCACTTCTTGGCTCACATTAGTGAACATGTGTGTTAGTACTTAGGTCGCGATAGTGTGTATGTGCTTCAGTTCTCGGCTCGGGAAGCGTGCATATGTGTCTGTTCTTGGCTCAAGATAGTCTACATGTGTGTCAGGCCTTAGCCCACGGTAGTGTTCATGTATGGCATTTCTTGGCTCACAGAAGTATACATTTTGTCAGATCTCCTGTACATATGCGTTAGGTCTCGGTTCACGGTACTATACACATGTGCTAGATCTTAGCTCACGATTGTATACGTGTGTGTCAGTTCTTGGCTGACGATAGTATACATAATTGTCAGTTCTTAGTTCACGATAGTATATGTATGTGTGTCAGTTCTTGACTGACATGTGTATCATTCTTGGCTTACAGTCTTGTGCATGGGTTTTATGCCTTGACTGATGGTAATATATAAGTGTGTTAGATCTTGTCACACGATAGTGTACATGTGAGTCAGTTCTATGGCCACAATAGTTTAGGTGTGTCATTTTATGACTCAAGGAAGTATATATGCGCATTTGTTTTTGACTCACAGTAAGAGTTTGTCATACCTTGACTCACAGAGGTGTACATGTGTGCCAGTTCTTTGATTACAATAGCGTACATTCGTGTCAGGATGTGGCTCACAGATGATTACATATGTATCACTTCTAAGCTCACAGTAGTGCACAGGTGTGTCGGTTATTGGTACACAATATCATACAGGTGCTCTCTCGGTAGTGTACATGTGAGCCACATCTTGGCTCACGCTAGTGCACATATGAGTCAGTTCATGGCTTCAATACGTACATTGGAGTAAGTTCTTGGGCCAAGATAGTGTACATATATGTCAGTTCTTGGCTTACGGCAGTATACATGTTTGTCAGTTCTTAGCTTATGGTATTTTACGTGGGTGTTATGTCTTGACTCATGGCAGGGTACATGTGTGTCAAGCCTCGGCTAACAGTAGTGTACATATGAGTCAGTTCTTTGTTCACAGTAGTGTACGTGTGCATTAGTTCTTGACAGCGAGAGTATACATGTGTTGTAAGTTATCGATCCACGATAGTCTATATGTGTATCAGTTCTTGGCTCGGGAAGTGTATATGTGTATCATTTCTCGGTTCATAGTAGCGTACACATGTGTCAGGTCTTGGCTGACGGTTATGTACATTTGTGTCAGTTCTCAATTCACAGTAGTGTAAATAAATGTGGGTTCTTCGTTCATGGTAATGGAGGTATGTGATACATCTTTGCTCACGGTGGTGTGCATTTGTGTCAGTTTTTGGCTTATGGTAGTATATATGTATGTCACATCTTAGTTCACGGAAGTGTGCATTTGTGTCAGTTCTTGACTCATGGTAGTATATATTTGTGTCACATTTTGGGTCACGGTAGTGTGCATTTGTGTCAGTTCTTGGCTCATGGCAGTATATAATGCGTGTCAGTTCTTAGCTCATGGCAGTATATATGTGTATCACATCTTGGGTCATGGTAGTGTGAGTGTGTATCAGTTTTTGGCTCATGGCATTGTACATGCATGTCAGCAATTGATTCACAGAGGTTGGCACGTGTGTCAGCTGCTGGCTCACGCAAATATACATGTTTGTCACTTCTTGGCACACGGTGTTGTACATATGTATCACTTTTTTGGCTCAAGGTAGTGCATACGTTTGTCAGGTCTTGGCTTACATTAGCATACATGCGAGTCGGTTCTTGTCTCAGAGCTGTATACATGTGTCAGGTCTTGGATCACGGTAAAGTGCTTATGTGTCAGGTCGTGTTTCACAGTAGTGGACATTTCTATCAGTTCTTGTGTCACTTTAGTGTACATTTGTCAGGTCTTGGCCCAAGGAAGTGTATAAGTGTCAGTTCTTGGTTCAGGATAGTATATATTTGTTTCACATATCGGCTCATGGTACAGTACATATGTGTCAGTTCTTGGCCGACTGTGGTGCAAATGTGTATCAGTTCTTGGTTCACGATATCATACATGTATATTAGTTCTATGCTCAAGGTAGTGTACATATTTGTCACATTTCAGCTCACTGTAGTATACATGCATGTCAGTTCTTGACTCACTATAATGTATATACGTGTGTTTTTCACTTATAATAGTGTGTGATGCACATGTGTGTCAGGTTTTCGCTCACGGTAGTGTACATGTGTGTCAGATCTTGGCTCACTGTAGTGTGTATTGACTTACGGTAGTGTATATGTGTGTCAGTTCTTGGCTCACGTTAGTGTAAGTACGTGTCGGGTCTTAGATCTTGGGAGTGTATAAATATGTCAAGTCTTGACTTCCGGTAGTGTACATGTGTTTTAGTTCTTTCCTCAGGATAGCCTCCATACAGACCTCATACCCGCTGTGGTTGACGTCCTTTTGTGAATAACAGCAAGCGTAAGTCCTTAAATACAGTGACATAACCTTTGTCCTTGAACATTAGGGAGCCAAGGCCTCATAAACCAAGGATCCTACGGTCTTGCTATTGGGTAATAACATCATTCTCATAGGTTATACCATAATGCTCAAGTGTCATACCATCATACTCAAGGATCCAACCATCATGCTCAAGGGTCATACCATCGTGCACAAAGGCCAATCCATCACGCTCAAGGATCATGCCATCATGCTCTAGGATCACACAACCATACTCAAGAGTCATACCATTGTACTTAAGGATCATACCATCATGCTCAAGGATTATACCATTATGCTCAAAGGTCATGCCATTATGCTCAAGGGTCATACTATCATGCTCAGGGATCGTACCATTATGTTCAAGGATCATACAATCATGCACAAGGGTCTTACCATCCTACTAAAGGATTATACAATCATGCACAAGGGTCATACCGTCGTGAACATGGGTAAGACCATTATGCTCAAGGATCATAACATCATTCACAAGGGTCATACTATTATGCTCAAGGGCATGCCATCATGTTCAAGGGTCATATAATCATGCTCAAGGGTCAGACCATTATCCTCAGGGGTCATGCCATCGTGCGCAAAGGTCAGAACATCATGCTCAAGGATCACACAATTATACTCAAGGGTCAGATCGTCATGCTCAAGGATCATACAATCATGCTCAAGCGTCATACATTATGCTCAAGGGTAATACCATCATGTTCAAGGGTAGACTCATTTTCCTTTACGGTGGTACTCTCGTGCCCAAAGGTCGTCCCATTTTGCTTGAGAGTGGACTGTCGTGCCCAACAATGGCGCACAAACGGGTCAAAGGAAGCAATTACTGGACGTAAACACATCAGTTCTCATTCTTAAATGATCGGTTGTGAAAATCGTCCTAAACTTTAGAATTGAATTATCACGCCATTGAATTGGTAAGTTATTAACATTTTGTGAGAGAAGTGAAGCATAATATTATGTATCCCAAAGTGACTATTAATGCGCTATATACATCGTCTATCCTGATATAATTAATAATAACACTGGGCTGGTCTCATCTTATCTCCTTCACCTCATACATACCTTCGGGCGTAATGTGTGATTAGGAGTGAAATTACAAATCCTTGATTTGTCTACACCATAACTACCTATGCTATGTGTGCTGGTTACTCAGTTCGAAAATACATTTTCTTTTATCTCAAAACTCATTGTAAGGGTGATGTAAATGGCAAAATAGCAATTCATAATTTTAATTAATACTGTGAAAAAATGAATAAATCATAATCCCGTCAGTGTCCGCTTCTCATCCGGTTAATATCCTTTTAAATCCCCTCTTTGGTTAGAACTGACGCATAAAATCAGTATTTTGTATTCTATAATGAAATAAGGTCAACTAAAAACGTCATTATATAGACTCGTGCGTATATATATTTATTTATATATATATATATATATATATATATATATATATATATATATATATATATATATATATATATATATATATATATATATATATTTATTTATTTATTTGCTTTGTCGCTGTCTTTCGCATTTGCGAGGTAGTGCAAGGAAACAGAAGAAAGAAATGGCCCAACCCACCCCCATACACATCTATATACACACACGTCCACACACGCAAATATACATACCTATACATCTCAATGTACACATATATATACACACACAGACACATACATATATACCCAGGCACACAATTCACACTGTCTGCCCTTATTCATTCCCATCGCAACCTCGCCACACATGGAATACCAGCCCCCTCCCCCCTCATGTGTGCGAGGTAGCGCTAGGAAAGATAACAAAGGCCCCATTCGTTCACACTCAGTCTCCAGCTGTCATGCAATAATGCCCGAAACCACAGCTCCCTTTCCACTTCCAGGCCCCACACAATTTTCCATGGTTTACCCCAGACGTTTCATATGCCCTGATTCAATCCACTGACAGCACGTCAACCCCAGTATACCACATCGATCCAATTCACTCTATTCCTTGCCCGCCTTTCACCCTCCTGCATTTTCAGGCCCCGATCACTCAAAATCTTTTTCACTCCATCTTTCCACCTCCAATTTGGTCTCCCACTTCTCCTCGTTTCCTCCACCTCTGACACATATATCCTCTTGGTCAATCTTTCCTCACTCCTTCTATCAATGTGCCCAAACCATTTCAAAACATCCTCTTCTGCTCTCTCAACCATGCTCTTTTTATTTCCACACATCTCTCTTACCCTTACATTACTTACTGGATCAAACCACCTCACACCACACATTGTCCTCAAACATCTCATTTCCAGCACATCCACCCTCCTGCGCACAACTCTATCCATAGCCCACGCCTTGCAACCATACAGCACTGTTGGAACCACTATTCCTTCAAACATACCTATTTTTGCTTTCCGAGATAATGTTCTCGACTTCCACACATTCATCAAGGCTCCCAGGATTTTCGTCCCCTCCCCCACCCTATGATTCACTTCCGCTTCCATGGTTCCATCCGATGCCAGATCCACTCCCAGATATCTAAAACACTTTACTTCCTCCAGTTTTTCTCCATTCAAACTTACCTCCCAATTTACTTGACTCTCAACCCTACTGTACCTAATAACCTTGCTCTTATTCACATTTACTCTTAACTTTCTTCTCTCACACACTTTACCAAACTCAGTCACCAGCTTCTGCAGTTTCTCACATGAATCAGTCACCAGCGCTGTATCATCAGCGAACAACAACTGACTCACTTCCCAAGCTCTCTCATCCACAACAGATTGCATACTTGCCCCTCTTTCCAAAACTCTTGCATTCACCTCCCTAACAACCCCATCCATAAAAAATCAAACAACCATGGAGACATCACACACCCATGCCGCAAACCTACATTCTCTGAGAACCAATCACTTTCCTCTCTTCCTACACGTACACATGCCTTACATCCTCGATAAAACCTTTTCACTGCTTCTAACAACTTGCCTCCCACACCATGTATATATATATTTATATATATATATATATATATATATATATATATATATATATATATATATATATATATATATATATATATATATATATATATATATATATATATATATATATAAATATATATATATATATATATATATATATATATATATATATATATATATATATATATATATATATATATATATATATATATATATATATATATATATATATATATATATATCCTTGGGATAGGGGATTAAGAATACTTCCCACGCATTCCTCACGTGTCGTAGAAGGCGACTAAAGGGGACGGGAGCGGGGGGCCAGAAACCCTCCCCTCCCTGTAATTTAACTTCCTATAAAGGGAAACAGAAGAAGGAGTCACGCTAGGAGTGCTCATCCTACTCAAAAGCTCAGATTGGGGTGTCTAAATGTGCGTGGATGTAACCAAGATGAGAAAAAAGGAGAGATAAGTAATATGTTTGAAGAAAGGAACCTGGATGTTTTGGCTCTGAGTGAAACGAAGCTAAAGGGTAAAGGGGAAGAGTGGTTTGGGAATGCCTTGGGAGTAAAGTCAGGGGTTAGTGAGAGGACAAGAGCAAGGGAAGGAGTACCACTACTCCTGAATCAGGAGTTGTGGGAGTATATGATAGAGTGTAAGAAAGTAAATTCTAGATTGATATGGGTAAAACTGAAAGTTGATGGAGAGAGATGGGTGATTATTGGTGCATATACACCTGGGCATGAGAAGAAAGATCATGAGAGGCAAGTGTTTTGGGAGCAGCTGAATGAGTGTGTTAGTGGTTTTGATGCAAAAGACCGGGTTATAGTGATAGGTGATTTGAATGCAAAGGTGAGTAATGTGGCAGTTGAGGGAATAATTGGTATACTTGGAGTGTTCAGTGTTGTAAATGGAAATGGTGAAGAGCTTGTAGATTTATGTGCTGAAAAAGTACTGGTGATTGGGAATACCTGTTTTAAAAAGCGAGATATACATAAGTATACGTATGTAAGTAAGAAAGATGGCCAGAGAGCGTTATTGGATTGCGTGTTAATTGATAGACGCACGAAAGAGAGACTTTTGGATGTTAATGTGCTGAGAGGTGCAACTGGAGGGATATCTGATCATTAGCTTGTGGAAGCAAAGGTGAAGAATTGTGGGGGTTTTCAGAAAAGAAGAGAGAATGTTGGGGTGAAGAGAGTGGTGAGAGTAAGTGAGCTTGGGAAGGAGACTTGTATGAGGAAGTACCAGGAGACACTGAGTACAGAATGGAAAAAGGTGAGAACAAGGGAGGTAAGGGGAGTGGGGGAGGAATGGGATGTATTTAGGGAAGCAGTGATGGCTTGCGCAAAAGATGCTTGTGGCATGAGAAGCGTGGGATGTGGGTTGATTAGAAAAGATAGTGAGTGGTGGAATGAAGAAGTAAGATTATTAGTGAAAGAGAAGAGAGAGGCATTTGAACGATTTTTGCAGGGAAAAAATGCAAATGAGTGGGAGAGGTATAAAAGAAAGAGGCAGAAGGTCAAGAGAAAGGTGCAAGAGGTGAAAAAGAGGGCAAATGAGAGTTGGGTGAGAGAGTACCATTAAATTTCAGGGAGAATAAAAAGATCTTTTGGAAGGAGGTAAATAAAGTGCGTAAGACAAGGGAGCAAATGGGAACTTCAGTGAAGGGGGCAAATGGGGAGGTGATAACAAGGAGTGGTGATGTGAGAAGGAGATGGAGTGAGTATTTTCAAGGTTTGTTGAATGTGTTTGATGATAGAGTGGCAGATGTGGGGTGTCTTGGTCGAGGAGGTGTGCAAAGTGAGAGGGTTAGGGAAAATGATTTGGTAAATAGAGAAGAAGTATTAAAAGATTTACGGAAGATGAAAGCCGGCAAAGCAGCAGGTTTGGATGGCATTACAGTGGAATTTATTAAAAAAGGGGGTGACTATATTGTTGACTGGTTGGTAAGGTTATTTAATGTATGTATGATTCATGGTGAGGTGCCTGAGGATTGGTGGAATGCGTGCATAGTGCCATTGTACAAAGGCAAAGGGGATAAGAGTGAGTGCTCAAATTAAAGAAGTATAAGTTTTTTGAGTATTCCTGGTAAATTATATGGGAGAGTATTGATTGAGAGGGTGAAGGCATGTACAGAGCATCAGATTGGGGAAGAGCAGTGTGGTTTCAGAAGTGGTAGAGGATGTGTGGATCAGGTGTTTGCTTTGAAGAATATATGCGAGAAATACTTAGAAAAACAAATGGATTTGTATGTAGCATTTATGGATCTGGAGAAGGCATATGATAGAGTTGATAGAGATGCTCTGTGGAAGGTATTAAGAATATATGGTGTGGGAGGAAAGTTGTTAGAAGCAGTGAAGTTTTTATCGAGGATGTAAGGCATGTGTACGTGTAGAAAGAGAGGAAAGTGATTGGTTCTCAGTGAATGTAGGTTTGCGGCAGGGGTGTGTGATGTCTCCATGGTTGTTTAATTTGTTTATGGATGGGGTTGTTAGGGAGGTAAATGCAAGAGTTTTGGAAAGAGGGGCAAGTATGCAGTCTGTTGTGGATGAGAGAGCTTGGCAAGTGAGTCAGTTGTTGTTCGCTGATGATACACCGCTTGTTGCTGATTCATGTGAGAAACTGCAGAAGCTTGTGACTGAGTTTGTTAAAGTGTGTGAAAGAAGAAAGTTAAGAGTAAATGTGAATAAGAGCAAGGTTATTAGGTACAGTAGCGTTGAGGGTCAAGTCAATTTGGAGGTAAGTTTGAATGGAGAAAAACTGGAGGAAGTAAAGTGTCTTAGATATCTGGGAGTGGATCTGGCAGCGAATTGAACCATGGAAGCGGAAGTGGATCATAGGGTGGGGGAGGGGGCGAAAATCCCGGGAGCCTTGAAGAATGTGTGGAAGTCGAGAACATTATCTCGGAAAGCAAAAATGGGTATGTTTGTAGGAATTGTGGTTCCAACAATGTTGTATGGTTGCGAGGCGTGGGCTATGGATAGAGTTTTGCGCAGGAGGATGGATGTGCTGGAAATGAGGTGTTTGAGGACAATGTGTGGTGTGAGGTGGTTTGATCGATTAAGTAACGTAAAGGTAAGAGAGATGTGTGGAAATAAAAAGAGCGTGGTTGAGAGAGCAGAAGAGGGTGTTTTGAAATGGTTTGGGCACATGGAGAGAATGAGTGAGGAAAGATTGACCAAGAGGATATATGTGTCGGAGGTGGAGGGAACGAGGAGAAGTGGGAGACCAAATTGGAGGTGGAAAGATGGAGTGAAAAAGATTTTGTGTGATTGGGGCTTGAACATGCAGGAGGGTGAAAGGAGGGCAAGGAATAGAGTGAATTGGATCGACGTGTATGTATATACATGTGTATGAGGGTGGGTTGGGCCATTTCTTTCTTCTGTTTCCTTGCGCTACCTCGCAAACGCGGGAGACAGCGACAAAGCAAGAGAAAAAACAATATATATATATATATATATATATATATATATATATATATATATATATATCTTAGCTCCGCTTTTGGTATTTTTTCGTACTCTTTATGTGGTGTATAATGTTGTACGTTTTTCACATTTCATATTCAAGTTATGAGATGCATTTTTTGTCTCTTTTGTATATTTGTGATGATGCCTTTGTGAAGCGAGGGATCGTATGATATATAGTGGATCATTTTCGACAATGGTGACGATAGATCCTGTTGTGGCACTCATAATTGCATCCAAGAAAGGAATCTTACTACAGTTATTCAATTCTACTGTAAATGTCACGCTTAAAGTTTCTTGGAGCTGGTTAAGGTTTTCTAATGAGTTTGAATTATGTACGCCCATAAAATGTAGTCTATATACCTGCCATAGATCTAGGTTGTCCCGATCTCATGTCGCAGTGCTGTAGTGTTTGCATAAGACAAGTGCCTTCGAAAAGAGAACCCCCAAAGGGGGAACCACATGGCTATTCCATCCGCTTCCTGGTGAAGCTTCCCTCCCGGACATCTGAAAGGTGCTTTCCTGGTACATGCACCTGACACTTTTTTTATTATTTTTCTTGGCATCATCAAGTAGGGTGACACATGGCATTGGTAAACATAATCTAGGATGATGTCTATCGTCCTCTCCACTGCTACATTCGTGTAGAGAGATTCCACATCCAGGGAAACTGTGATGCTTTATGGTTCATTATTTCTAAGGATCTTAATCAACTCTTCAGTCGATCGTAGGGAATAAGGTATAGAGATGTATGGTGAGATCAATTGGATTATCGTTTTGGTTAGCCCGTAAGTAAGTGAAGGGATCTGGGAGATGATCGGCCTTAGAGGATTTCCCGGGTTGTAAGTTTTGAAGTTTCCATAGAAATATCCTGGTTCGAAGTCACCCTTTAGAAGATTGCATTTGATATCTTTCACGGCATTCGCACTCGTAATCAATGAGTTAAGGTGCTTTTAAACTACATTTGGGGTTTCTTGAAATCTGTTGAAATTTTGCTGAATCTTGTAGTATATTGCCATATCTATCTAAGTAATCATTACGGTCAAGGAAAACGCAAGTGTTTGACTTGTTTGGACGTCTGAAAACGATCCTCTCATTAATATGTAATTGTTTCACCGCCTCCCGTGCACGTGGTGTAAGTAGTCCGTTCGAAGGGCGATGCCTGCTTCTGGTACTCACAACCTATAACTGTTCTTACCAGTAGGAGTTCAATATAGTTCTCCCGTCTCTGCAGTTTACAGAATTAATCCTGTAAGATTAATCTGTTCATATTTTGGAGCTAGGTGACAATTGATTTAA
>NC_092227.1:24263927-24307992 GCF_036320965.1 Panulirus ornatus
TAGGAAGAGAGGAAAATGATTGGTTCTCTGAGAATGTAGGTTTGCGGCAGGGGTGTGTGATGTTTCCATTGTTGTTTAATTTGTTAATGGATGGCTTTGTTAGGGAGGTGAATGCAAGAGTTTTGGAAAGAGGGGCAACTATGCAGTCTGTTGTGGATGAGAGAGCTTGGGAAGTGAGTCAGTTGTTGTTCGCTGATGATACACCGCTGGTGGCTGATTCATGTAAGAAACTGCAGAAGCTGGTGACTGAGTTTGGTAAAGTGTGTGAAAGAAGAAAGTTAAGAGTAAATGTGAATAAGAGCAAGGTTATTAGGTACAGTAGGGTTGAGGGTCAAGTTAATTGGGAGGTGAGTTTGAATGGAGAAAAGCTGGGGGAAGTGAAGTGTTTTAGATATCTGGGAGTGGATCTGGCAGCGGAGTGAACCATGGAAGCGGAAGTGGATCATAGGGTGGGGGAGGGGGGGAAAATTCTGGGAGCCTTGAAGAATGTTTGGAAGTCGAGAACATTATCTCGGAAAGCAAAAATGGGTATGTTTGAAGGAATAGTGGTTCCAACAATAATACACCGCTGGTGGCTGATTCATGTAAGAAACTGCAGAAGCTGGTGACTGAGTTTGGTAAAGTGTGTGAAAGAAGAAAGTTAAGAGTAAATGTGAATAAGAGCAAGGTTATTAGGTACAGTAGGGTTGAGGGTCAAGTTAATTGGGAGGTGAGTTTGAATGGAGAAAAGCTGGGGGAAGTGAAGTGTTTTAGATATCTGGGAGTGGATCTGGCAGCGGAGTGAACCATGGAAGCGGAAGTGGATCATAGGGTGGGGGAGGGGGGGAAAATTCTGGGAGCCTTGAAGAATGTTTGGAAGTCGAGAACATAATCTCGGAAAGCAAAAATGGGTATGTTTGAAGGAATAGTGGTTCCAACAATGTTGTATGGTTGCGAGGCGTGGGCTATGGATAGAGTTGTGCGCAGGAGTGTGGATGTGCTGGAAATGAGATGTTTGAGGATAATGTGTGGTGTGAGGTGGTTTGATCGAGTAAGTAATGTAAGGGTGAGAGAGATGTGTGGAAATAAAAAGAGTGTAGTTGAGAGAGCAGAAGAGGGTGTTTTGAAATGGTTTGGTCACATGGAGAGAATGAGCGTGGAAAGATTGACCAAGAGGATATATGTGTCAGAGGTGGAGGGAGCGAGAAGTGGGAGACCAAATTGGAGGTGGAAAGATGGAGTGAAAAAGATTTTGAGTGATCGGGGCCTGAACATGCAGGAGAGTGAAAGGCGTTCAAGGAATAGAGTGAATGGGAATGATCTGGTATACCGGGGTCGACGTGCTGTCAATGGATTGAACCAGTGCATGTGAAGCGTCTTGGGTAAACCATGGAAAGTTCTGTGGGACCTGAATGTGGAAAGGGAGCTGTGGTTTCGGTGCATTATTACATGACAGTTAGAGACTGAGTGTGAACTAATGGGGCCTTTGGTGTTTTTCCTAGCGCTACCTCGCACACTTGAGGAGGGAGGGGGTTGTTATTCCAGGTGTGGCGAGGTGGCGATGGGAACAAATAAAGGCAGACAGTATGAATTATGTACATGTGCATATATGTATATGTCTGTGTGTGTATATATATGTGTACATTGAGATGTATAGGTATGTATATTGTGCATGGGTGGACATGTATGTATATACATGTGTATGTGGGCGGGTTAGGCCATTCTTTCGTCTGTTTCCTTGCGGTACCTCGCTCACGCGGGAGACAGCGACAAAGCAAAATAAATGAATAAATAAATAAATAAAATATATCTCATCCCTGGGGATAGGGGAGAAAAAATACTTCTCACGCATTCCTCACGTGTGGTAGAAGGCGACTAAAAGGGACGGGGGCGGGGGGCCAGAAACCCTCCCCTCTTGTATTTTAACTTTCTAAAAGGGGAAACAGAAGAAGGAGTCCACGGGGAGTGCTCATGCTCCTCGAAGGCTCAGATTGGGGTGTCTAAATGTGTGTGGATGTAACCAAGATGAGAAAAAAGGAGATATACGTATTATATTTGAGGAAAGGAACCTGGATGTTTTGGCTCTGAGTGAAACGAAGCTCAAGGGTAAAGGGGAAGAGTGGTTTGGGAATGTCTTGGGAGTAAAGTCAGGGGTTAGTGAGAGGACAAGAGCAAGTGAAGGAGTACCACTACTCCTGAAACAGGAGTTGTGGGAGTATGTGATAGAGTGAAAGAAAGTAAAGTCTAGATTGATATGGGTAAAACTGAAAGTTGATGGAGAGAGATGGGTGATAATTGGTGCTTATGCACCTGCGCATGAGAAGAAAGATCATGAGAGGCAAGTGTTTTGGGAGCACCTGAATGAGTGTGTTAGTGGTTATAGTGATGGGTGATTTGCATGCAAAGGTGAGTAATGTGGCAGTTGAGGGAATAATTGGTATACATGGGGTGTTTAGTACTGTAAATGGAAATGGTGAAGATTTACGTGCTTAAAAAGGTCTGGTGATTGGGAATACCTGGTTTAAAAAGCGAGATATACGTAAGTATACGTATGTAAGTAGGAGAGATGGCCAGAGAGCGTTATTGTATTACGTGTTAATTGATAGGCGCGCGAAGAAAGACTTTTGGACGTTAATGTGCTGAGAGGTGCAACTGGAGGGATGTCTGATCATTATCTTGTGGAGGCGAAGGTGAAGATTTGTTGGGGTTTTCAGAAAAGAAGAGAGATTGTTGGGGTAAAGAGAGTGGTGAGAGTAAGTGAACTTGGGAAGGAGACTTGTGTGAGGAAGTACCAGGAGAGACTGAGTACAGAATGGGAAAAGATGAGAACAAAGGAGGTAAGGGGAGTGGGGGAGGAATGGGATGTATTTAGCGAAGCAGTGATGGCTTGCACAAAATATGCTTGTGGCATGAGAAGCGTGGGAGGTGGGTCGATTAGAAAGTGTAGTGAGTGGTGGGATGAAGAAGAAAGATTATTAGTGAAAGGGAAGAGAGAGGCATTTGGACGATTTTTTCAGAGAGAAAATGCAGATGAGTGGGAGATGTATAAAAGAAATAGGCAGGAGGTTAAGAAAAAAGGTGCAAGAGATGAAAAAGAGGGCTAATGAAAGTTGGGGTGAGAGAGTATCACTAAATTTTAGGGAGAATGAAAAGATGTTCTGGAAGGAGGTAAATAAAGTGCGTAAGACAAGGGAGCAAATAGGAACTTCAGTGAAGGGGGTTAATGGGGAGGTGATAGCAAGTAGTGGTGATATGAGAAGGTGGAGTGAGTATTTTGAAGGTTTGTTGAATGTGTTTGATGATAGAGTGGCAGATATAGGGTGTTTTGGTCGAGGCGGTGTGCAAAGTGAGAGGGTTAGGGAAAATGATTTGGTAAACAGAGAAAAGGTAGTAAAAGCTTTGCGGAAGATGAAAGCCGGCAAGGCAGCAGGTTTGGATGGTATTGGAGTGTAATTGATTAAAAAAGGGGGTGACTGTATTGTTGACTGGTTGGTAAGGTTATTTAATGTATGTATGATTCATGGTGAGGTGCCTGAGGATTGGTGGAATGCTTGCATAGTGCCATTGTCAAAGTCAAATGGGATAAGAGTGAGTGCTCAAATTACAGGGGCATTAGTTTGTTGAGTATTCCTGGTAAATTATATGGGAGGGTATTAATTGAGAGGGTGAAGGCATGTACAGAGCATCAGATTGGGGAAGAGCAGTGTGGTTTCAGAAGTGGTAGAGGATGTGTGGATCAGGTGTTTGCTTTGAAGAGTGTATGTGAGAAATGCTTAGGAAAGCAAATGGATTTGTATATAGTATTTATGGATCTGGAGAAGGCATATGATAGAGTTGATAGAGATGCTTTGTAGAAGGTATTAAGAATATATGGTGTGGGAGGCAAGTTGTTAGAAGCAGTGAAAAGCTTTTATCGAGGATATAAGGTATGTGTACGTTTAGGAAGAGAGGAAAGTGATTGGTTCCCAGTGAATGTAGGTTTGCAGCAGGGGTGTGTAATGTCTCCATGGTTGTTTAATTTGTTTATGGATGGGGTTGTTAGGGAGGTGAATGCAAGAGTTTTGGAAAGAAGGGCAAGCATGAAGTCTGCTGTGGATTAGAGAGCTTGTGAAGCGAGTCAGTTGTTGTTCGCTGATGATACAGCGCTGGTGGCTGATTCATGTGAGAAACTGCAGAAGCTGGTGACTGAGTTTGGTAAAGTGTGTGAAAGAAGAATGTTAAGAGTAAATTTGAATAAGAGCAAGGTTATTAGGTACAGTAGGGTTGAGGGTCAAGTAAATTGTGAGGTAAGTTTCAATTGAGAAAAACTGGAGGAAGTAAAGTGTTTTTGATGTCTGGAAGTGGATCTGGCAGCGGAGTGAACCATGGAAGCGGAAGTGAATCATAGGGTGGGGAGGGGGCGAAAATCCTGGGAGCCTTGAAGAATGTGTGGAAGTCTAGAACATCATATCCGAAAGCAAAAATGGGTATGTTTGAATGAATAGTGGTTCCAACAATGTTGTATGGTTGCGAGACGTGGGCTATGGATAGAGTTGTCCGCAGCAGGGTGGATGGGCTGGAAATGAGATGTTTGAGGACAATATGTGGTGTGAGGTTGTTTGATCGACTAAGTAATGTTAGGGTGAGAGAGATGTGTGGAAATAAAAAGAGCGTGGTTGAGAGAGCAGAAGAGGGTGTTTTGAAATGATTTGGTCACATGGAGAGAATGAGTGAGGAAAGATTGACCAAGAGGATATATATATCACAGGTGGAGGGAACGAGGTGAAGTGGGAGAACAAATTGGAGGTGGAAAGATGGAGTGAAAAAGATTTTGAGTGATCGGGGCCTGAACATGCAGGAGGGTGAAAGGCGTGCAAGGAATAGAGTGAATTGGAACGATATGGTATCCCTGGGTCGACGTGCTGTCAATGGATTGAACGAGGGCATGTGAAGCGTCTGGGGTAAACCATGGAAAGTTCTGTGGGACCTGAATGTGGAAAGGGAGCTGTAGTTTCGTTGCATTATTACATGATAGCTAGAGACTGAGTGTGAACGAATGTGGCCTTTGTTGTCTTTTCATAGCGCTGCCTCGCACATATGAGGGGGGAGGGGGTAGTTATTCCAGGTTTGGAGGGATGGCGATGGGAATAAATAATGGCAGACAGTATGAATTATGTACATGTGTATAAATGTATATGTCTGTGTGTGTATTTATATATGTACATTGAGATGTATAGGTATATATATTTGTGTTTGTGGACGTGTATGTATATACATGTGTATGTGGGCGGGTTGGGCAAATGTTTCGTCTGTTTCCTTACGCTACCTCGCTAACGCGGCAGACAACGACAAAGCATAATAATAATGATATATATATATATATATATATATATATATATATATATATATATATATATATATATATATATATCATTTTTTTTTATTTTTATTATACTTTGTCGCTGTCTCCCGCGTTTGCGAGGTAGCGCAAAGAAACAGACGAAAGAAATGGCCCCCCCCATACACATGTATATACATACGTCCACACACGCAAATATACATACCTACACAGCTTTCCATGGTTTACCCCAGACGCTTCACATGCCTTGATTCAATCCAGTGACAGCACGTCAACCCCGGTATACCACATCGATCCAATTCACTCTATTCCTTGCCCACCTTTCACCCTCCTGCATGTTCAGGCCCCGCTCACACAAAATCTTTTTCACTCCATCTTTCCACCTCCAATTTGGTCTCCCTCTTCTCCTCGTTCCCTCCACCTACGACACATATATCCTCTTGGTCAATCTTTCCTCACTCATTCTCTCCATATGCCCAAACCACTTCAAAACACCCTCTTCTGCTCTCTCAACCACGCTCTTTTTATTTCCACACATCTCTCTTACCCTTACGTTACTCCCTCGATCAAACCACCTCACACCACACATTGTCCTCAAACATCTCATTTCCATCACATCCATCCTCCTGCGCACAACTCTATCCATAGCCCACGCCTCGCAAAAATACAACATTGTTGGAACCACTATTCCTTCAAACATACCTATTTTTCCTTTCCGAGATAATGTTCTCGACTTCCACACATTCTTCAAGGCCCCCAGAATTTTCTCCCCCTCCCCCACCCTATGATCCACTTCCGCTTCCATGGTTCCATCCGCTGACAGATCCACTCCCAGATATCTAAAACACTTCACTTCCTCCAGTTTTTCTCCATTCAAACTCACCTCCCAATTGACTTGACCCTCAACCCTACTGTACCTAATAACCTTGCTCTTATTCACATTTACTCTTAACTTTCTTCTTACACACACTTTACCAAACTCAGTCACCAGCTTCTGCAGTTTCTCACATGAATCAGCCACCAGCGCTGTATCATCAGCGAAAAACAACTGACTCACTTCCCAAGCTCTCTCATCCCCAACAGACTTCATACTTGCCCCTCTTTCCAAAACTCTTGCATTTACCTCCCTAACAACCCCATCCATAAACAAATTAAACAACCATGGAGACATCACACACCCCTGCCGCAAACCTACATTCACTGAGAACCAATCACTTTCCTCTCTTCCTACACGTACACATGCCTTACATCCTCGATAAATACTTTTCACTGCTTCTAACAACTTTCCTCCCACACAATATATTCTTAATACCTTCCACAGAGCACCTCTATCAACTCTATCATATGCCTTCTCCAGATCCATAAATGCTACATACAAATCCATTTGCTTTTCTAAGTATTTCTCACATACATTCTTCAAAGCAAACACCTGATCCACACATCCTCTACCACTTCTGAAACCACACTGTTCTTCCCCAATCTGATGCTCTGTACATGGCTTCACCCTCTCAATCAATACCCTCCCATATAATTTACCAGGAATACTCAACAAACTTATACCTCTGTAATTTGAGCACTCACTCTTATCCCCTTTGCCTTTGTACAATGGCACTGTGCACGCATTCCGCCAATCCTCAGGCACCTCACCATGAGTCATACATACATCAAATAACCTTACAAACCAGTCAACAATACAGTCACCCCCTTTTTTAATAAATTCCACTGCAATACCATCCAAACCTGCTGCCTTGCCGGCTTTCATCTTCCGCAAAGCTTTCACTACCTCTTCTCTGTTTACCAAATCATTTTCCCTAACCCTCTCACTTTGCACACCACCTCGACCAAAACACCCTATATCTGCCACTCTATCATCAAACACATTCAACAAACCTTCAAAATACTCACTCCATCTCCTTCTCACATCACCACTACTTGTTATCACCTCCCCATTTGCGCCCTTCACTGAAGTTCCCATTTGCTCCCCTGTCTTACGCACTTTATTTACCTCCTTCCAGAACATCTTTTTATTCTCCCTAAAATTTAATGATACTCTCTCACCCCAACTCTCATTTGCCCTTTTTTTCACCTCTTGCACCTTTCTCTTGACCTCCTGTCTCTTTCTTTTATACATCTCCTACTCAATTGCATTTTTTCCCTGCAAAAATCGTCCAAATGCCTCTCTCTTCTCTTTCACTAATACTCTTACTTCTTCATCCCACCACTCACTACCCTTTCTAATCAACCCACCTCCCACTCTTATCATGCCACAAGCATCTTTTGCGCAATCCATCACTGATTCCCTAAATACATCCCATTCCTCCCCCACTCCCCTTACTTCCATTGTTCTCACCTTTTTCCATTCTGTACTCAGTCTCTCCTGGTACTTCCTCACACAGGTCTCCTTCCCAAGCTCACTTACTCTCACCACCCTCTTCACCCCAACATTCACTCTTCTTTTCTGAAAACCCATACAAATCTTCACCTTAGCCTCCACAAGATAATGATCAGACATCCCTCCAGTTGCACCTCTCAGCACATTAACATCCAAAAGTCTCTCTTTCGCACGCCTGTCAATTAACACATAATCCAATAACGCTCTCTGGCCATCTCTCCTACTTACATAAGTATACTTATGTATATCTCGCTTTTTAAACCAGGTATTCCCAATCATCATTCCTTTTTCAGCACATAAATCTACAAGCTCTTCACCATTTCCATTTACAACACTGAACACCCCATGTATACCAATTATTCCCTCAACTGCCACATTACTCACCTTTGCATTCAAATCACACATCACTATAACCCGGTCTCGTGCATCAAAACCACTAACACACTCATTCAGCTGCTCCCAAAACACTTGCCTCTCATGATCTTTCTTCTCATGCCCAGGTGCATATGCACCAATAATCACCCACCTTTCTCCATCAACTTTCAGTTTTACCCATATCAATCGAGAATTTACTTTCTTACATTCTATCACATACTCCCACAACTCCTGTTTCAGGAGTATTGCTACTCCTTCCCTTGCTCTTGTCCTCTCACTAACCTCTGACTTTACTCCCTAGACATTCCCAAACCACTCTTCCCTTTTACCCTTGAGCTTCGTTTCACTCAGAGCCAAAACATCCAGGTTCCTTTCCTCAAACATACTACCTATCTCTCCTTTTTTCACATCTTGGTTACATCCACACACATTTAGGCACCCCACTCTGAGCCTTCGAGGAGGATGAGCACTCCCCGCGTGACTCCTTCTTCTGTTTCCCATTTTAGAAAGTTAATACAAGGAGGGGAGGATTTCTGGCCCCCCGCTCCCGTCCCCTCTAGTCGCTTTCTACGACACGCGAGGAATACGTGGGAAGTATTCTTTCACCCCTATCCCCAGGGATAATATACATATATATATACATATACACATACACACACATACACATACATACGCACATATACACACACACACACATACATATGTTAAAATACAAAATATAAACTGATTCCTATACAGTACTAGCCTAACAGTAAAGCCTTTCTGGTCATATTGGTAGCTGTCCTTATTATGTGTTAACAGTGTATCATAATTAGATATCTTAAATCCTTTTTTTCCATTGTAAAATGAAGACATCAGGACAATTCTGTAGCTATCTTGATCTTTTCCTGATAATGTCATTGACTAATGATTCAATTTCACTCCAAGTGAATGCTAAGTAATACTTTTCTCACAAATATCACACAAGTCAGGTGCTTCTTCATCTGATAATGGTATGTACAACTGAATTTTTACAGGCAAAACCAACTAACCTGACAAAATACATATTTCATATATATATATATATATATATATATATATATATATATATATATATATATATATATATATATATATATATATATATATATATATATATATATATATATATATATATATATATATATATATATATATATATATATATATACATATATATATATATATATATATATATATATATATATATATATATATATATATATATATATATATATATATATGTATATATATATATATATATATATATATATATATATATATATATATATATATATATATATATATATATATATATATATATATATATATATATATATATATATAAGCTCAAGAGTAATGGGGGAAAGTGGTTTGGAAAAGTTTTGGGAGTAAAATCAGGGGTTGCTGAGGGGACAAAAGCAAAGGAAGGAGTAGCACTACTCTTTAAACAGGAGTTTTGGAGTATATGTTGCAGTGTAAGAAAGTAAACTCTGATTGATATGGGTAAAACTGAAAGTGGATAGAGAGAGATGGGTGATTATTGTGGCTTATGCACCTGTACATGAGAAGGAAGATCATGAGAGGCAAGTTCTTTGGGAGCAGCTGAGTGAGTGTGTTAGCAGTTTTGATGCACGGGAATGGGTTATAGTGTTGGGTTATTTGATTGCAAAGGTGAATAATGATCCAGTTGAGAGAATATTTGGTGTACATGGGTAGTTCATTATTGTAAATGGTAATGGTGAGGAGCTTGTAGATTTGTGTGCTGAAAAAGAAATGGTGATGGGGAATACCTGGCTTAAAGAGGAAGATATACATAAGTATACGTATGTAGGAAGGAGACATGGTCAGAGAGAGTTATTGGATTACTTTTCAATTGACAGGAGCGTGTAAGAGACTTTTAGACATTAATGTGCTAAGCTGGAGGGATGTCTGATCATTGTTTAGGCGAAGGTAAGCATTTGTAGAGGTTTTCAGAAAAGGAGAGAATGTTGGGGTGAAGAGAGTGGTGAGAGTAATTGAGCTTGAGAACAAGACTTGTGTGAGAAAGTACCAGGAGAGACTGATTCCAGAATGGAAAAAGGTGAGAACAAAGGACGTAAGTAGAGTGATAGAGGAAAGGGATGCATTTAAGGAAGCAGTGATGGCTTGCGCAAAATATGCTTGTGGTATGAAAAGCATGAGAGGTGAGCAGATTAGAAAGGGTAGTGAGTGGTGGGATGAAGAAGTAAGATTATTAGTGAAAGAGAAGAGAGGCATTTGGAGGATTTTTGCAGGAAAATAATGCAAATGAGTGGGAGATGTATAAAAGAAAGAGGCAGGAGGTCAAGAGCAAGGTGCAAGAGGTGAAAAGGACAAACGAGAGTTGGGTTGAGAGAGTATCATTAAATTTTGGGAGAATAAGAAGATGTTTTGCAAGTAGGTAAATAAAGTGCGTAAGACAAGGGAAAAAATGGAAACTTCAGTGAAGAGGGCTAATGGGGAGGTAATAACAAGTAGTGGTTATGTGGGATGGAGATGGATTAAGTATTTGAAAGTCTTATTGAATGTGTTAGATGATAGAGTGGCAGATATAGGGTATTCTGGTCGAGGTGGTGTGCGAAGTGAGAGGGTTAGGAAGAATGATATATATATATATATATACATATACATACATATATATATATATATATATATATATATATATATATATATATATATATATATATATATATATATGTATATATATATATATATATATATATATATATATATATATATATATATATATATATATGTATTTACTTTGTCGCTGTCTCTCGCGTTAGCTAGGAAGCGCAAGGAAACAGACGAAAGAATGGCCCAACCCACCCACATGCACATGTATATGCATACACGTCCACACACGCAAATATAAATACCTATACATCTCAACGTATATAATATATATACACACAGAGACATATACATATATACACAAGTACATAATTCATTCTTTCTTTCTTTTTCTTTCATACTATTCGCCACATCCCTTCTCAGCGAGGTAGCGTAAAGAACAGACGACTGGCCTCTGAGGAAACATCGTCACCCGGCCCCCTTCTCTGTTCATTCCTTTAGAAAATTTAAAAAAAAAAAATGAGAGGGGAAGATATCCAGGCCCCCTTTCTCCCTTCCATATAGTCACCGTCTACGACACGCAGGGAATACGTGGGAAGTATCATTTCTCCCCTCTCCCCATTGACAGCACGTCGACCCCGGAATACAACATCGTTTCAATTCACTTTATTCCCTGCACGCCTTTCACCCTCCTGCATGTCCAGGCCCCGATCACTCAAAATCTTTTTCACTCCACCTTTCCACCTCCAATTTGATCTCCCACTTCTCCTCGTTCCCCCCACCTCTGACACATATATCCTCTTGGTCAATCATTCCTCACTCATTCTCTCCATGTGACCAAACCATTTCATAACACTCTGCTCACTCAAACACACTATTTTTATTACCACACATCTCTCTTACCCTATTAGTACTTACTCGATTAAACCACCTCACTCAACATATTGTCCTCAAACATCTTATTTCCAGCCAAACTACCCTCCTCCGAACAACTCTATCCATAGCCCACGCCTCGCAACCATACAACATTGTTGGAACCACTATTCCTTCAAACATACCCATTTTGCTTTCCGAGATAATGTTATGGACTTCCACACATTCTTCAAGGCTCCCAGAATTTTCGCCCCCTCCCTTAACCTATGATTCACTTCCGGTTCCATGGATGCATCCGCTACCAAATTCACTCCCAGATATCTAAAACACTTCACTTCCTCCAGTTTTTCTCCATTCAAACTTACATCCCAATTCACTTGACCCTCAACCCTACTGTACCTAATAACCTTATTTACATTTAACCTTATTCACATTTACTCTCAACTTTCTTCTTCCACACACTTTAACAAACTCAGTTCCCAGCTTCTGCAGTTTTTCACCCAAATCAGCCACCAGCGCTGTATCATTAGCGAACAACAACTGACTCACTTCCAAAGCCCTCTCATCAACAACAGACTGCATACTTGCCCCTCTTTCCACATCTCTTGGATTCACCTCCCTAACAACACCATCCATAGACAAATTAAACAACCATGGAGACATCACACACACCTGCCGCAAACCTATATTCACTGAGAGCCAATAACTTATCTCTCTTCCTACACGTACATATGCCTTACAGCCTCGATAAAAACTTTTCACTGCTTCTAACAACTTGCCTTCCAAAACATATATTGAAATACCTTCCACATATGCCTTCTCTAGATCCATAATTGCTGCATACAAATCCAATTGCTTTTCTAAGTATTTCTCACATACATTCTTATCCACACTTCCTGTATCACTTCTGAAACCACACTGTTCTTCCCCAGTCTGATGCTCGTTACATGCCTTCACCCTCTCAATCTATACCATCCCATATAATTTCCAAGGAATACTCAACAAACTTATACCTCATATATATATATATATATATATATATATATATATATATATATATATATATATATATATATATATATATATATATATATATATATATATATATATATATATATATATGTATGTTATCCCTGGGGATAGGGGATTAAGAATACTTCCCACGTATTCCCTGCGTGTCGTAGAAGGCGACTAAAAGGGGAGGGAGCGGGGGGCTGGAAATCCTCCCCTCTCGTTTTTTTTTTTTTGTTTTTTTTTTTAATTTTCCAAAAGAAGGAACAGAGAATTGAGCCAGGTGAGGGTATTCCCTCAAAGGCCCAGTCCTCTGTTCTTAACGCTACCTCGCTAATGCGGAAAATGGCGAATAGTTTGAAAGAAAGAAAAAAGATTTATATATGTACATATATATATATATATATATATATATATATATATATATATATATATATATATATATATATATATATATATATATATATATATATATATATATATATATATATATATATATATATATATATATATATATATATATATATTTATTTATTTATTTATTATTTATTTTGCTTCGTCGCTGTCTCTAGCGTTAGCGCAAGGAAACAGACGAAAGAATGGCCCAATCAGCCCCAATACATGATACACATGTATATACATACACGTCCACACATGCAAATATACATACCTATACATCTCAATGTACACATATATATATACACACACAGACATATACATATGTACACATGTACATAATTCATACTATCTGCCTTTATTTGTTCCCACCGCCACCTCGCCACACATGGAATAACAACCCCCTCACCCCTCATGTGTGCGAGGTAGCGCTAGGAAAAGGCACCAAAGGCCCCATTCGTTCACGCTCAGTCTCTAGCTGTCATGCAATAATGCACCGAAACCACAGCTCCCTTTCCACATCCAGGCCCCACACAAATTTCCATAGTTTACCCCAGACGCTTCACATGCCCTGGTTCAATCCATTGACAGCACGTCGACCCCGGTATACCACATCGTTCCAATTCACTCTATTCCTTGCACGCCTTTCACCCTCCTGCATGTTCAGGCCCCGATAACTCAAAATCTTTTTCACTCCATCCTTCCACCTCCAATTTGGTCTCCCACTTCTCCTCGTTCCCTCCACCTCTGACACATATATCCTTTTGGTCAATCTTTCCTCACTCATTCTCTCCATGTGACCAAACCATTTCAAAAAACCCTCTTCTGCTCTCTCAACCACACTCTTTTTATTTCCACACATCTCTCTTACCCTTACATTACTTAGTCGATCAAACCACCTCACACCACATATTTTCCTCAAATACCTCATTTCCAGCACATCCACCCTCCTGCGCACAACTCTATCCATAGCCCACGCCTCGCAACCATACAACATTGTTGGAACCACTATTCCTTCAAACATACCCAATTTTTCTTTCGGAGATAATGTTCTCGACTTCCAAACATTCTTCAAGGATCCAAAAATTTTCGCCCCCTCCTCCACCCTATGATTCACTTCCGCTTCCATGGTTCCATCCTCTGCCAGATCCACTCCCAGATATCTAAAACACTTTACTTCCTCCAGCTCTTCTCCATTCAAACTTACTTCCCAATTGACTTGACCCTCAACCCTACTGTACCTAATAACCTTGCTCTTATTCACATTTACTCTTAACTTTCTTCTTTCACACACTTTACCAAACTCAGTCACCAGCTTCTGAAGTTTCTTACATGAATCAGCCACCAGAGCTGTATCATCAGCGAACAACAACTGACTCACTTACGAAGCTCTCTCATCCAGAACAGAGTGCATACTTGCCCCTCTCTCCAAAACTCTTGCATTCACGTCCCTAACAACCCCATCCATAAACAAATTAAACAACCATGGAGACATCACACACCCCTGCTGCAAACCTACATTCACAGACAACCAATCACTTTCCTCACTTCCTACACGTACACATGCCTTACATCATCGATAAAAACTTTTCACTGCTTCTAACTACTTGCCTCTCACACCATAAATTCTTAGTACCTTCCACAGAGCATCTCTATCAAAACTATCATATGCCTTCTCCAGATCCATGAATGCTACATACAAATCCATTTGCTTTTCTAAGTATTTCTCACATACCTTCCTCAAAGCAAACACCTGATCCACACATCCTCTACCACTTCTGAAACCACACTCCTCTTCCCCAATCTGATGCTCTGTATATGCCTTCACCCTCTCAATCAATACCCTAACATACAATTTACCAGGAATACTCAACAAACTTACACCTCTGTAATTTGAGCTCTCACGCTTATCCCCTTTGCATTTGTACAGTGGCACCATGCAAGCATTCCGTCAATCCTCTGGCACCTCACCAATAATCATACATAAATTGAATAACCTTACCAACCAGTCAACAATACAGTCACCCCCTTTTTTATTAAATTCCACTGCAATACCATCAAAACCTGCAGTCTTGCCGGCTTTCATCTTCCGTAAATCTTTTACTACCTCTTCTCTATTTACCAAATCATTTTCCCTAACCCTCTCACTTTGCACACCACCTCGATCAAAACACCCTATATCTGCCACTCTATGATCAAACACATTCAGCAAACCTTCAAAATACTTACTCCATCTCCTTCTCACATCACCACTACTTGTTATCACCTCCCCATTAGCCCCCTTCACTGAAGTTCCCATTTGCTCCCTTGTCTTACGCACTTTATTTACCTCTTTCCAAAACATCTTTTTATTCTCCCTGAAATTCAATGATACTCTCTCACCCCAACTCTCATATGCCCTCTTTTTCACCTCATGCACCTTTCTCTTGACCTCCTGCCTCTTTCTTTTATACATCTCCCATTCATTTGCATATTTTCCCTGCAAAAATCGTCCAAATGCCTCTCTCTTCTCTTTCACTAATAATCTCACTTCTTCATCCCACCACTCACTACCTTGTCTAATGAACCCACCTCCCACGCTTCCCATGCCACAAGCATCTTTTGCGCAAGCCATCACTGCTTCCCTAAATGTATCCCATTCCACCCCCTACTCCCATTACCTCCCATTTGTTCTCACCTTTTTCCATTCAGTACTCAGTCTCTCCTGGTACTTCCTCACACAAGTCTCCTTCCCAAGCTCAATTACTCTCACCACTCTCTTCACCCCAACATTCTCTCTTCTTTTCTGAAAGCCCCCACAAATCTTCACCTTCGCTTCCTCAAGACAATTATCAGACATCCCTCCAGTTGCGCCTCTCAGCACATTAACATCCAAAAGTCTCTCTTTCGTGCGTCTATCAATTAACACGTAATCCAATAACGCTCTCTGGCCATCTCTCCTACTTACATACGTATACTTATGTCTATCTCGCTTTTTAAACCAGGTATTCCCAATCACCAGTCTTTTTTCAGCACATAAATCTACAAGCTCTTCACCATTTCCATTTACAACACTGAACTCTTCATGTATACCAATTATTCCCTCAACTGCCACATTACTCACCTTTGCATTCAAATCACCCATCACTATAACCCGGTCTTGTGAATCAAAACCACTAACACACTCATTCAGCTGCTCCCAAAACACTTTTCTCTCATGATCTTTCTTCTCATGCCCAGGTGCATATGCACCAATATACACCCATCTCTCTCCATCAACTTGCATTTTTACCCATATCAATCTAGAATTTACTTTCTTAAACTCTATCACATACTCCCACAACTCCTAATTCAGGAGTAGTGGTACTCCTTCACTTGCTCTTGTCCTCTCACTAACCCCTGACTTTACTCCCAAGACATTTCCAAACTACTATTCCCCTTTACCCTATATATATATATATATATATATATATATATATATATATATATATATATATATATATATATATATATATATATATATATATATATATATATATATTTATATATATATATCCCATTTTTTAGAAAGTTAAAAATACAAGGAGGGGAGGATTTCTGGCCCCCCGCTCCCGTCCCCTCTAGTCGCCTCCTACGACACTTGAGGAATGCGTGGGAAGTATTCTTTCACCCCTATCCCCAGGGATAATATATATATATATATATATATATATATATATATATATATATATATATATATATATATATATATATATATATATATATATATATATATATATACACACAAATATATATATATATATATATATATATATATATATATATATATATATATATATATATATATATATATATATATATATATACACACAAATATATATATATATATATATATATATATATATATATATATATATATATATATATATATATATATATATATATATACACAAATATATATATATATATATATATATATATATATATATATATATATATATATATATATATACATATGAAAAATGGGAGGTAAGTTTGAATAGAGAAAAACTGGAGGAAGTAAAGTGTTTTAGATATCTGGGAGTGGATCTCGCAGCGGATGGAACCATGGAATCGGAAGTGAATCATAGGGTGGGGGTGGAGGCTAAAATCCTGGGAGCCTTGAAGAATGTGTGGAAGTCGAGAACATTATCTCGGAAAGCAAAAATGTGTATGTTTGAAGGAATAGTGGTTCCAACAATGTTGTATGGTTGCGAGGCGTGGGCTATGGATAGAGTTGTGCGCAGGAGGGTGGATGTGCTGGAAATGAGATGTTTGAGGACAATGTGTGGTGTGAGGTGGTTTGATCGAGTAAGTAATGTAAGGGTTAGAGAGATATGTGGAAATAAAAAGAGCGTGGTTGAGAGAGCAGAAGAAGGTGTTTTGAAATGGTTTGGGCACATGGAGAGAATGAGTGAGGAAAGATTGACCAAGAGGATGTATATGTCGGAGGTGGAGGGAACGAGAAGAAGTGGGAGACCAAATTGGAGGTGGAAAGATGGAGTGAAAAAGATTTTGAGTGATCGGGGCCTGAACATGCAGGAGGGTGAAAGGTGGGTAAGGAATAGAGTGAATTGGATCGATGTGGTATACCGGGGTTGACCTGCTGTCAGTGGATTGAATCAGGGCATGTGAAGTGTCTGGGGCAAACCATGGAAAGCTTTGTGGCGCCTGGATATGGAAAGGGAGCTGTTGTTTCGGGCATTATTGCATGACAGCTAGGGACTGAGTGGGAAGGAATGAGGCCTTTGTTGTCTTTTCCTAGCGCTACCCCGCACACATGAGAGGGGAGGGGGATGGTATTCCATGTGTGGCGAGGTGGCGATGGGAATGAATAAAGGCAGACAGTGTGAATTGTGTGCATGGGTATATATGTATGTCTGTGTGTGTATATATATGTGTACATTGAGATGTATAGGTATGTATATTTGCGTGTGTGGACGTGTGTGTATATACATGAATATGGGGGTGGGTTGGACCATTTCTTTTGTCTGTTTCCTTGCGCTACCTCGCAAACGCGAGAGACAGCGACAAAAAAAAAGAAAAAAAAAGAATATATATATATATGTATATATATATATATATATATATATATATATATATATATATATATATATATATATATATATATATATATATATATATATATATATATATATATATATATATATTGGCATTGGGGAAAAGAATGCTTTCCACGCATTCCTCACGTGTCGTAACAAGCGACTAAAGGGGACTGGAGTGGGGAGCTGGAAACCCTCCCCTCCTTGTAATTTAACTTTCTAAAAGGGGAAACAGAAGAAGGAGTCACGCGGGGAGTCCTCATCCTCCTCGAAGGCTCAGACTGGGGTGTCTAAATGCGTGTGGATGTAACGGAGATGAAAAAAAAAGGAGAGATAGGTTGTATGTTTGAAGAAAGGAACCTGGATGTTTTGCCTCTGAGTGAAACGAAGTTCAAGGGTAAAGGGGAAGAGTGGTTTGGGAATGTCGTGGGAGTAAAGTCAGGGGTTAGTGAGAAGACAGGTGCAAGGGAAGGAGTAGCACTACTCCCGAAACAGGAGTTGTGGGAGTATGTGATAAAGTGTGAGAAAGTAAACTCTAGATTCATATGGCTAGAACTGAAAGTGGGTGGAGAGATATGGGTGTTTATTGGTGCATATGCACCTTGGCATGAGAAGAAAGAGTATGAGAGGCAAGTGTTTTGGGAGCAGCTGAGTGAGTGTGTTAGTAGTTTTGATGCACGAGACAGGGATATAGTGATGGGTGATTTCAATGCAAAAGCTATAAATCTGGCAGTTGAGGGAATAATTGGTGTACATGGGATGTTCAGTGTTGTAAATGGAAATGGTGAAGAGCTTGTAGATTTATGTTCTGAAAAAGGACTGGTGATTGGGAATACCTTGTTTAAAAAGAGAGATATATATATAAGTATACGTATGCAAGTAGGAGAGATGGCCAGAGAGTGTTATTGGATTACATGTTAATTGATAGGAGCGCAAAAGAGAGAATTTTGGATGTCAATGTGCTGAGAGGTGCAACTGGAGTGATGTCTGATTATTGTCTTGTGGAGGCGAAGGTGAAGATTTGTAGAGGTGTTCAGAAAAGAAGAATGTTGGGGTGAAAGGAGTGGTGAGGGTAAGTGAGCTTGGGAAGGAGATTTTTGTGAGGAAGTACCAGGAGAGACTGAGTACAGAATGGAAAAAGGTGAGAAGAAAGGACGTAAGGGGAGTGGAGGAGGAATGGGATGTATTTAGGAAAGCAGTGATGGCTTGCGCAAAAGATGCTTGTGGCATGAGAAGCGTGGGAGGCGCGTTGATTAGAAAGGGTAGTGAGTGGTGGGATGAAGAAGTAAGAGTATTAGTGAAAGAGAAGAGAGAGGCATTTGGACGATTTTTGCAGGGAAATAATGTAAATGACTTGGATATGTATAAAGATTGAGGCAAGAGGCCAAGAGAGAGGTGCATGAGGTGAAAAGGATGGCAAATGGGAGTTGGGGTAAGAGAGTATCATTAAAATTTAGGGAGAATAAAAAGATGTTTTGGAAGTAGGTAAATAAAGTGCGTAAGACAAGGGAACAAATGGAAACTTCAGTGAAGAAGGTTAATGGGGAGGTGATAACAAGTTGTGGTGATGTGAGAAGGAGATAGACGGAGTATTTTGAAGGTTTGTTGAATGTGTTTGATGATAGAGTGGCAGATATAGGGTGTTTTGGTCGAGGTGGTGTGCAAAGTGAGAGGGTTAGGGAAAATGATTTGGTAAACAGAGAAGAGGTAGTAAATGCTTTGCAGAAGATGAAAGTCAGCAAGGCAGCGGGTATGGATGGTATTGCAGTGGAATTTATTAAAAAAGGGGTTGACTGTATTGTTTACTGGTTGGTAATGTTATTTAATGTATGTATGACTTATGGTAAAGTGCCTGAGGATTGGCGAAATGCTTGCATAGTGCCATTATACAAAGGCAAAGAGTATAAAGGTGAGTGCTCAAATTACAGAGGTATAAGTTTGTTGAGTATTCCTGGTAAATTATATGGGAGGGTATTGATTGAGAGGGTGAAGGCATGTCCAGACCATCAGATTGGGGAAGAGTAGTGTGGTTTCAGAGGTGGTAGAGGATATGTGGATCAGATGTTTGCTTTGAAATTTATGTGAGAAATACTTAGAAAAGCGAATGGATTTGTATGTAGCATTCATGATCTGGAGACGGCATATGATAGAGTTGATAAAGATGCTCTGTGGAAGGTATTAACAATATATGGTGTGGGAGGCAAGTTGTTAGAAGCAGTGAAACGTTTTTATTGAGGATGTAATGCATGTGTACGCATAGGAAGAGAGGAAAGTGATTAGTTCTCAGTAAATGTAGGTTTGCGGCAGGGGTGTGTGATGTCTCCATGGTTGTTTAATTTGTTTATTGATGTGGTTGTTAGGGAGGTGAATGCAAGAGTTTTGGAAAGAGTGGCAAGTATGCAGTCTGTTGTGGATGAGAGAGCTTGTGAAGTGAGTCAGTTGTTGTTCGCTGATGATACAGCGCTGGTGTGTGATTTTTGTGAGAAACTGCTGAAGCTGGTGACTGAATTTGGCAAAGTTTGTTAAGGAAGAAAGCTGAGAGCAAGGTTATTAGGTACAGTAGGGTTGATGGACAATTCAACTGGGAGGTAAGTTTGAATGGAGAAAAACTGAGGAAGTGAAGTGTTCTAGATATCTGGCAGTGGATTTGACAGCGGATGGAGACGTGGAGGCGGAAGTGAATCTTAGGGTGGTGGAGGGGGCGAAAGTTCTGGGAGCGTTGAAGAATGTGTGGAAATCGAGAACATTATCTTGGAAAGCAAAAATGGGTATGTTTGAAGGAATTTTGGTTCCAACAATGTTACATGATTACGAGGCGTGGGCTATCGATCGAGTTGTGCGGGGACGGGGGTTAATTTGCTGAAAGTGAGATGTTTTAGGACAATATGTGGTGTGAGGTGGTTTGATCGAGAAAGTAATATAGGGTAAGAGAGATGTGTGGTAATAATGTGTGCTTGAGAGAGCAGAAGAGGGTGTTTTGAAATGGTTTGGTCACATGAAGAGAATGACTGGGGAAAGACTGACCAAGAAGATATATGTGTCAGAGGTGAAGGGAACGAGAAGTGAGAAACCAAATTGGAGGTGGAAAGATGAAGTGAAAAAGATTTTGAGTGATCGGGGCCTGAACATGCAGGAAGTTGAAAGGCGTGCAAGGAATAGAGTGAATTGGAACGATGTGGTATACCGTGGTCGATGTGCTGTCAATGTAGTGAACCAGGGCATCTGAAGCGTCTGGGGTAAACTATGGAAAGCTCTGTGGGGCCTGGATGTGGAAAGGGAGCTTTGGTTTCGGTGCATTATTACATGACAACTAGAGAGTGAGTGTGAACGAAAGTGTCCTCTGTTGTTTTTTCCTAGCGCTACCTCGCGCACATGATGAGGGAGGGGATTGTTATTTCTTGTGTGGCGGCGTGGCGATGGGAATGAATAAAGGCAGATAGTATGAATTATGTACGTGTATATATGTATATGTCTGTTTGTATATATATGTATACATTGAGATGTATAGGTATGTATATTTGCGTGTGTGGACGTGTATGTATACAAGAAAGAAAAAGATATATATATATATATATATATATATATATATATATATATATATATATATATATATATATATATATATATATATATATATATAAAGATATAATCTTGGAAAAAAACCGAATACATAGCACATAAAAAGTAAGAGAAATACTAAAAGCGATACAAAATAACAATATCATGAAAGGTAGTATGAGAAACAAATCAATGCACGATATGGATACAGAAATATACTGAAACTTACAGTTGTGGAAACAAAGATGAGCAATATTAAATGAAGTAGACACATAGGATGCTCATCACTAAATACACCAAGCTGGGGTAAGCGAGACCGAACTGTCTTGGTGTGGAGTTGCGATCAAGTCGGGCTCGTTTGATTCTTTATGACCTACGTAGCCCACGACCGTGTGGGTCAGTGACACGTTCTCCCTTTCTTGAAATGGCATTACGTTTACATCCTATTGGCAGGCCATCAGACAGCTTTATGGGGATGGTCATGTTTGTTAGGAAGTTGATGACAGGTATTTTCTCTTTAATTTGAGTGACTTCTAATATATGTAGTCTCCTCCGATCACTGCAACCAGTAATAATTTTCGTGTTATTCGCTATAATCTCTTTCATTAGTCTCGTTCTATGCTTTTGTTTATAGTGTTGTATGATTTCACCTTTTTGTAAGTGGAACGAGAGGCGGTGGCTCATGGCGCAGATTGTAGGTCCAGTGTAGTTTATGTTATGAGGCTAACAGTTCCCAGTATTTCATCGTTACTCACAGTGCACATCGGTACGATTCAAACTTCTAGTTGGTGCGATTCAAACTTCTAGAGCGACCGACCATATTGTTGATCATTACAAGCGAACAAGTTTTCGGATCATTGTAGAATATTATCAGACTGATATCCTTGTCTTAATCAATCGTCTTGCAGTTTCTGGCCACAATATCTCGCGCGACCTTCTCGTTCTATCGATATGTTTTCGTATATATGTTTGTGTAGTAAACTTTAATGCTGTCACTTTTAGGATGGCTGTTTGCCACGATATGTAGAGCTAGCATGTTTTTCATAATGATATCAAATTCATTATTTGAACATCCGTTGTTAATTGATATTTGCCGGCAACTTTTACACCAAGAATCCCGACGTGTCCGGCAAACATACAAGAATAGCAAAGTATTCACTTCCTTCTCACGTAAGTTTTGTAGACAAAACTATACACCTAGTCCATAGGGATAATCGCAGATGTCTTCATTATTCAGTCATATGTAAATCACGTTATCATCAGAGCGAAACCATTTGGGGCCAATGGTTATGTCCCCAAGATGTTTAAGTTCGAGGGATTCGCGTAGAGATTACTCAACGTGGCAGGAAGGGGATATCCCCTCGCTGTTCCAGATCTGTAGATAGAACTCACTATTGAAAACTAGCTTGATGCAAAGCCTTATTAGTTCGGTGACAGTTGCAGAAGAAAAGGGAAGGGTAAGTCTACCAAGGTCTTCAGACTTGTTGGAATTTTTGTCTCGACAACCAATGCCCACAACCTCTGCCATGATTTACCATGTTGGTCGAATTCTTTTTTCCTTATGCAAGCCTCATCCTCCTGATCGTTCAGTCACCAATACCTAAAGCTTCCTCCACTCCACCGTTCCACTTCCTTCTTTTTCGGTTCAGGACATCCAGCTTTACAGCTGATTATCACTCGTCACCAACACAAACACCTATGCCCTGCTTCTGTTACCTGTCACTCTGTCATGTACATTGTAGACTCTGCTCATGACTTCACCTACAACCATGAAGAGTTTGAACCATGATAAGCAAGAAGTAATTAAAGTTTGAGATTCCAAGCATTCTTTCCAGTGTTTTCGTACGTATGCTGATGGCCACAACTGGATTCCACTCTAATCACCAAAACACATCTAAATTACGGACCTGTTTTTTTATAACTGTTAATATTCTATGTAGTCTCGTTCAGACACATCATAAGCAAATGAGTCTCATTAAACACTTCTTATCATTCATTAACCGTGCTTACTTTCCTCAAGCCCTTCAAATTCCAGGAACCCACATTGAGAAAAGCACTTCTTTACTTTTTCTATATTTTTCTTCAATTCAAAGAATTAGTACCAATGAAAGTCCACCTACGCTGTCCCAACACTCCGCACTCCAAACCTAAAGGAAAGGTAAATGAATAGATCTTTTAGTAAATCATTACATCGAATTCCACTAAATGTAGGAGTAGGAACGGTGTTCATTGGACATATTAATAGTCATCATGGTCTTCAATATTCTACTAAATGCATTGAGTGTTTTAAAAGCATATACATATTTTTCATAATTTCAATATTCAGGAAACTCTTCTAAATATCATATATCATTGTACCTTCCCACCTGAACATCAATCTAAATCTATTTATGCATGTATGTATCTATCTATCTATCTATCTTTCTATCTATCTGTCTATTTATCTATATGTACATAAATATAGATATGAATATGTATATATATATTTTTTTTTTCCAAAAGAAGGAGCAGAGAAGGGGGCCAGGTGAGGATATTCCCTCAAAGGCTTAGTCCCTTATTCTTAACGCTACCTCGCTAACGCGGGAAATAACAAATACTTTGAAAAAAAGAAAAAAAAATATGTGTATATATATATATATATATATATATATATATATATATATATATATATATATATATATATATATATATATATATATACATATATATATATATATATATATATATATATATATATATATATATATATATATATATATATATTTTTTTTTTTTTTTTTTGCTTTGTCGCTGTCTCCCGCGTTTGCGAGGTAGCGCAAGGAAACAGACGAAAGAAATGGCCCAACCCATCCCTATACACATGTATATACATACGTCCACACACGCAAATATACATACCTACACAGCTTTCCATGGTTTAACCAGACGCTTCACATGCCTTGATTCAATCCACTGACAGCACGTCAACCCCGGTATACCACATCGCTCCAATTCACTCTATTCCTTGCCCTCCTTTCACCCTCCACGCATCTCTCTTACCTTTACGTTACTTACTCGATCAAACCACCTCACACCACACATTGTCCTCAAACATCTCATTTCCAGCACATCCATCCTCCTGCGCACAACTCTATCCATAGCCCATATATATATATATATATATATATATATATATATATATATATATATATATATATATATATATATATATATATATATATATATATATATATATATATATATATATATATATATATATATATATATATATATATATATATATATATATATATATATATATATATATATATATATATATATATATATATATATATATATATATATATATATATATATATATATATATATATATATATATATATATATATATATATATATATATATATATATATATATATATATATATATATATATATATATATATATATATATATATATATATATATATATATATATATATATATATATATATATATATATATATATATATATATATATATATATATATATATATATATATATATATATATATATATATATATATATATATATATATATATATATATATATATATATATATATATATATATATATATATATATATATATATATATATATATATATATATATATATATATATATATATATATATATATATATATATATATATATATATGTATATTTGATCGAGTAAGTAACGTAAGGGTAAGAGAGATGTGTGGAAATAAAAAGAGCGTGGTTGAGGGAGCAGAAGAGGGTGTTTTGAAATGGTTTGGGCACATGGAGAGAATGAGTGAGGAAAGATTGACCAAGAGGATATATGTGTCGGAGGTGGAGGGAACGAGGAGAAGAGGGAGACCAAATTGGAGGTGGAAAGATGGAGTGAAAAAGATTTTGTGTGATCGGGGCCTGAACATGCAGGAGGGTGAAAGGAGGGCAAGGTATAGAGTGAATTGGAGCGATGTGGTATACCGGGGTTGACGTGCTGTCAGTGGATTGAATCAAGGCATGTAAAGCGTCAGGGGTAAACCATGGAAAGCTGTGTAGGTATGTATATTTGCGTGTGTGGACGTATGTATATACATGTGTATGGGGGTGGGTTGGACCATTTCTTTCGTCTGTTTCCTTGCGCTACCTCGCAAACGCGGGAGACAGCGACAAAGCAAAAAAAAAAAAAAAAAAATATATATATATATATATATATATATATATATATGTATATATATATATATATATATATATATATATATATTTTTTTTTCTTTTTTTGCTTCTCATGCCACAAGCATCTTTTGCGCAATCCATCACTGATTCCCTAAATACATCCCATTCCTCCCCCACTCCCCTTACTTCCATTGTTCTCACCTTTTTCCATTCTGTACTCAGTCTCTCCTGGTACTTCCTCACACAAGTCTCCTTCCCAAGCTCACTTACTCTCACCACCCTCTTCACCCCAACATTCACTCTTCTTTTCTGAAAACCCATACAAATCTTCACCTTAGCCTCCACAAGATAATGATCAGACATCCCTCCAGTTGCACCTCTCAGCACATTAACATCCAAAAGTCTCTCTTTCGCGCGCCTGTCAATTAACACGTAATCCAATAACGCTCTCTGGCCATCTCTCCTACTTACATAAGTATACTTATGTATATCTCGCTTTTTAAACCAGGTATTCCCAATCACCAGTCCTTTTTCAGCACATAAATCTACAAGCTCTTCACCATTTCCATTTACAACACTGAACACCCCATGTATACCAATTATTCCCTCAACTGCCACATTACTCACCTTTGCATTCAAATCACCCATCACTATAACCCGGTCTTTTGCATCAAAACCACTAACACACTCATTCAGCTGCTCCCAAAACACTTGCCTCTCATGATCTTTCTTTTCATGCCCAGGTGCATATGCACCAATAATCACCCATCTCTCTCCATCAACTTTCAGTTTTACCCATATTAATCGAGAATTTACTTTCTTACATTCTATCACATACTCCCACAACTCATGTTTCAGGAGTACTGCTACTCCTTCCCTTGCTCCTGTCCTCTCACTAACCCCTGACTTTACTCCCAAGACATTCCCAAACCATTCTTCCCCTTTACCCTTGAGCTTCGTTTCACTCAGAGCCAAAACATCCAGGTTCCTTTCCTCAAACATACTACCTATCTCTCCTTTTTTCACATCTTGGTTACATCCACACACATTTAGGCACCCCAATTTGAGCCTTCGAGGTGGATGAGCACTCCCCGCGTTAATCCTTCTTCTGTTTCCAATTTAGAAAGTTAAAAAAATACAAGGAGGGGAGGATTTCTGGCCCCCCGCTCCCGTCCCCTCTAGTCGCTTTCTACGACATGCGAGGAATGCGTGGGAAGTATTCTTTCACCCCTATCCCTAGGGATAATACATATATACACACACACACACACACACACACACACACACACACACACACATACATATATATACATATGAAAAATGTAAGAAACAATTTAGAAAACTGAAACTTATATATATATATATATATATATATATATATATATATATATATATATATATATATATATATATATATATATATATATATATATATATATATATATATATAGTATATACATACATATATATATATATATATATATATATATATATATATATATATATATATATATATATATATATATATATATATATATTTTTTTTTTTTTTTTTCTTTTTTTCATACTATTCGCCATTCCCGCGTTAGCGAGGTAGCGTTAAGAACAGAGGACTGGGCCTTTGAGGTAATATCGTCATCTGGCCCCCTTCTCTGTTCCTTCTTTGGGAAAAAAGAAAAAAAAGAGGTGAGGATTTCCAGCCCCTCGCTCCCTTTCCTTTTAGTCGCCTTCTACGACACGCAGGGAATACGTGGGAAGTATTTTTTCTCCCCTATCCCCAGGGATGATATATATGTATACATATATATATATATATATATATATATATATATATATATATATATATATATATATATATATATATATATACATATAGGCATGTATATTTGCGTCTGTGGATGTGTATGTATATACATGTGTATGTGGGTGGGTTAGGCCATTCTTTCGTCTGTTTCCTTGTGCCACCTCGCAAACAGCGGGAGACAGCGCCGAAGCAAAATGATAATAATAAAAAATACACACACACACACACACACACACACATATATATATATATATATATATATATATATATATATATATATATATAGAGAGAGAGAGAGAGAGAGAGAGAGAGAGAGAGAGAGCATGTAAGTCTCCAACAACCATGATGGAACCTGAGACCCTTGTGTACCAGGCGGGAATCTACCGCTAGGCTATTGGCCTGGCTAATAGGATTTAACTATTCGAATACTATGTACGCGAATACCCATCTTCTCACGTTGGTGCGCAACAGGGTCTACACCGGTCATTTCCCAACAGGTTCACATACTCAATAGATAGCATTTTACCGAACCCAACTGTACAACGCGGGTATATATGAATACGAACAAAGCGTATAATAGCGCGTACCTTCATAAAACATACAAACCTGCAACAGCCAGGATCGAACCCGGGACCCCTGTGTAATAACGGGAATGCTACCGCTTGGGTATGGGCCTGCATAATCGGAAATAACTATTTGAATACTATGTGCTCGAATACCCTTCATCTTACGTTCGTTACCAACGGGGTCTACACCGCTCATTTCCCAACAGGCATACATAGCCAGCAGATAGCATTTTACCGAACCTAACTTTACAACACGGAGGTATATGAATACGAACAAAGTGTAGAAGTGAGTAATATGGCAGTTGAGGGAATAATTGGTGTACATGAGGTGTTCAGTGTTATAAATGGAGATGGTGAAGAGCTTGTAGATTTATGTGCTGAAAAAGGAATGGTGATTGGGAATACCTGGTATAAACAGATATATGCATAATTATACGTATGTAAGTAGGAGAGATGGCCAGAGAGCGTTATTGGATTACGTGTTGATTGATAGGCGCGAGAAAGAGAGACTTTTGGATGTTAATGAGCTGAAAGGTGCAAATGGAGGGATATGTGACAATTATCTTGTGGAGGCGAAGGTGAAGATTTGTAGAGATATTTAGAAAAGAAGAGAGAATTTTAAGGTGAAGAGAGTGGTGAGAGTGACTGAGCTGGGGAAGGGGACTTGTGTGAGGAAGTACCAGAAGAGACTGAGTACAGAATGGAAAAGGTAAGAACAAAGGAAGTGTGGGGAGTGGGGGAGGAATGGAATGTATTTAGGGAATTAGTGATGACTTGCGCAAAAATGCGTGTGGCATAAGAAGCGTGGGAAGAAGACAGATTAGAAAGGGTAGTTCGTGGTGGGATGAAGTAAGATTATTAGTGAAAGAGAACAGAGAGATATTTGGACGATTTTTGCCGGGAGATATTGCAAATGACCGAAAGATGTATAAAAGAAAGAGGAAGGAGTTCAAAAGGAAGGTGGAAGAGGTGAAAAAGAGGGCAAATGAGAGTTGAGGTGATAGAGTATCATTAAATTTTAGGGAGAATAAAAATTTGTTTTGGAAGGAGGTAAATAAAGTGCGTAAGACAAGGGAACAAATGGGAACATCAGTGAAGGGGCTGATGGGGAGATGATAACAAGTAGTGGTGATGTGAGAAGGAGATGTAGTAAGTATTTTGAAGGTTTGTTGAATGTGTTTGATGATAGAGCGGCAGATGAATGGTGTTTTGGTCGAGGTGGTGTGCAAAGAGAGAGGAGTAGTGAGAATGATTTTGTAAACAGAGAAGAGGTAGTAAAACCTTTGTGAAAGAAAAAAGCCGACAAGTCAGCGAGTTTCGATGGTATTACAGTGGTTTTTATTAGAAAAGGGGATGACTGTATTGTTGACTGGTTGGTAAGGTTATTTAATATGATTCATGGTGAGGTGCCTGAAGATTGGGGGAATGCTTGCATAGTGCCATTGTACAAAGGCAAAGAGAATAAAAGTGAGTGCTCAAATTACAGAGGTATAAGTTTGTTCAATATTCCTGGAAAATTAACGGGAGGGTTTTGACTGAGAGGGTGAAGGCATGCACAGAGCATCAGATTGGGGAAGAGCAGTGTGGTTTCACAAGTGGCTGAGGATGTGTAGGTCAGGTGTTTGCTTTGAAGAATGTATGTGAGAAATACTTAGAAAAGCAAATGGATTGTATGTAGCATTTATGGATCTGAGGAAGGCATGTAATAGAGTTGATAGAGATGCTCTGTGGAAGGTATTAAGAATATATGGCGTGGGAGGCAAGTTGTTAGAAGCAGTGAAAAGTTTTTATCGAGGAACTTAGGCATGTGTACGTGTAGAAAGAGAGGAAAGTGATTGGTTCTCAGTGAATGTTCATTTGCGCCAGGAGTGTATGATGTCTCCATAGTTGTTTAATTTGTTTATGGATGGGGTTGTTAGGGAGGTGAACGCAAGAGTTTTGGAAAGAAGGGCAAGTATGCAGTCTGTTGTGGATGAGAGAGCTTGAGAAGTGAGTCAGTTGTTGTTGCTAGTGGCTGATTCAGGTGAGAAACTGCAGAAGCTAGTGACTGAGTTAGAGAAAGTGTGTGAAAGAAGAAAGCTGAGAGTAAATGTGAATAAGAGCAAGGTTATTAGGTAAAGTAGGGTTGAGGGACACGTCAATCGGGAGGTGAGTTTGAATGGAGAAAAACTGGAGGAAGTGAAGTGTTGTAGATATCTGGGAGAGGATTTGGCAACGGATGGAACCATGGAAGCGGAATTGAATCATAGGGCGGGGGAGATGTTGAATGTTCTAGGAGCGTTGGAGAATGTGGGGAGGTCGAGAACATTAGCTCGAAAAGCAAAAATGGGTATGTTTGAAGGAATAGTGGTTCCACCAATGTTATATGGTTGCCAGGCGTGGGCTATAGATAGAATTGTGGGGAAGAGGGTGGATGTGCTAGAAACGAGATGTTTGAGGACAATATGTGGTGTGAGGTTGGTTGATCGACTAAGTAATAATAGGGTAAGAGAGATGTGTAGTAATAAAAAGAGTGTTGTTGAGAGAGCAGAAGAGGGTGTTTTGAAATGGTTTGTTCGCATGGAGAGAATGAGTGAAGAAAGATTGCCCAAGAGGATATATGTGTCATAGGTTGTGGGAACGAGAAGTGGGAGACCAAATTGGAGGTGGAAAGATGGAGTGTAAAAGAATTTGAGTAATCGGGGCCTGAACATGCAGGAGGGTGAAAGGCACGCAAGGAATAGAGTGAACTGGAACGTTGCGGTGTAATCGGGTCGACGTGCTGTCAATGGATTGAACCACGGCACGTGAAGCGTCTGGGGTTCACCAAGGAAAGTTTTGTGGGGCCTGGATGTGGAAAGGAAATTGTGGTTTCAGTGCATTACATATGAAAGCTAGAGAATGAGAGTGAACGAATGTGGCCTTTGTTGTCTTTTCTTAGCGCTACCTCTCGCACATGCGCTTGGAGGGTGTTATTTCATGTGTGGCGGGGTGGAAAAAGGAATGAATAAAGGCAGATAGTATGAATTATATACACGTATATTTATGTGCATGCCTGTCTGTGTATATATATATATATATATATATATATATATATATATATATATATATATATATATATATATATATGTATACGTTGAGATGCATAGATATGTATATTTGCGTGTGTGGACGTGTTTAAATATACATGTGTATGTGGGTGGGTTAGGCCATTCTTTCGTCTCTGTCCTTGCGCTACCTCGCTAACGCGGGGGGAACAGCGACAAAGCAAAAGAGAAACAGAATATATATATATATATATATATATATATAGAGAGAGAGAGAGAGAGAGAGAGAGAGCATATAAACCTCCAACAACCAGGATGGAACACGGGACCCTTGTGTAACAGGCGGGAATGCTACCGTTAGGCTATGGGCTTGGCTAATAGGATTTAACTACTCGAATACTATGTACTCGAATACCCATTTTCTCAAGTTGGTGCGCAACGGCGTTTACACCGGTCATTTCCCAACAGGCGCACATAGCCAGCAGATAGCATTTTACCGAACCTAACTGTACAACGCGGAGGTAAATGAATACGAACAAAGTGTATAGGAACGCGTACCTTCATAGAACATATAAACCTCCAACAGCCCGGATTGAACCCGGGACCCCTGTGTAACAGGCGGGAATCTACCGCTAGGCTATGGGCCTGGCTAATAAGATATAACTATTCGAATACTATGTACTCGAATACCCTTAATCTTACGTTCGTGACCAACAGGGTCTATACCGGTCATTTCCCAACAGGCGTACATAGCCAGCAGATAGCATTTTGCCGAACCTAACTGTACAACGCGGAGGTATATGAATACAAACAAAGTGTATAACTGAATTATATGGCAGTTTAGGTAATAATCGGTGTACATGGGGTGTTCAGTGTTATAAATGGAAATGTTGAAGAGCTTGTAGATTTATGTGCTGAAAAAGGAATGGTAATTGGCAATACCTGGTTTAAAAAGAGAGATATATATAAGTATACGTATGTAAGTAGGAGAGATGGCCAAAGAGCGTTATTGAATTACGTGTTGATTGATAGGCGCGCGAAAGAGAGAATTTTGGATGTTAATGTGCTGAAAGGCGCAAATGGAGGGATGTGTGACCATTATCTTGTGGAAACGAAAGCGAAGATTTGTAGAGATTTTCAGAAAAGAAGAGAGAATTTTGGGGATGAAGAGAGTGGTGAGAGTGAGTGAGCTTGGGAAGGTGACTTGTGTGAGAAAGTAATAGGAGAGAATGAGTACAGAATGGAAAAAGGTGAAAACAAAGGAAGTGAGGGAGTGGGGGAGGAATGGGATGTATTTAGGGTAGTAGTGATGACGCGCAAGAATGTTTGTGGCATCAGAAGCGTGGGAAGAAGACAGATTAGAAAAGGTAGTTAGTGGTGGGATGAAGAAGTAAGATTATTAGTGAAAGAAAAGAGAGAGAAATTTGGACGATTTTTGCAGGGAAATAATGCAAATGACTGGGAGATGTATAAAAGAAAGAGGAAGGAGGTCAAAAGGAAGGTGGAAGAGGTGAAAAAGAGGGCAAGTGAGAGTTGGGATGAGAGAGTATCAATAGATTTTAGGGAGAATAAAGGAAGTCTTGGATAGAGATAAATAAAGTGCATAAGACAAGAAAACAAATGGGAACATCAGTGAAGGGGGCTGATAGGGAGGTGATAACAAGTAGTGGTGATGTGAGAAGGAGATGTAGTAAGTATTTTGAAGGTTTGTTGAATGTGTTTGATGATAGCGCGGCAGATAAAATTTGTTTTGGTTGAGGTGCTGTGGAAAGTGAGAGGATTAGGGAGAATGATTTGGTAAACAGGGAAGAGGTAGTAAAACCTTTTGCGGAAGATGAAAGACGAAGAGTCACCTGTTTTGGATGGTATTCCAGTGGAATTTATAAAGAAAAGGGATGACTGTATCGTTGACTTTTTGGTAAGGTTACTTAGTGTATGTATACCTCATGGTGAGGTGCCCTGAGGATTGGAGGAATGCTTGCATAGCACCATTGTACAAAGGCAAAGGGAATAAAAGTAATTGCTCAAATTACAGAGGAGTAAGTTTGTTGAATATTCCTGGAAAATTATATGGGAAGGTTTTGACTAAGAGGGTGAAGGCATGTACAGAACATTAGATTGAGGAAGAGCAGGTGGTTTCAGAAGTGGCTGAGGATGTGTGGATCAGGTATTTGCTTTGAAGAATGAATATGAGCAATAATTAGAAAAGCAAATGAATTTGTATGTAGCATTTATGGATCTGGAGAAGGCATATGGAAGAGTTGATACAGATGATCTGTGGAAGGTATTGAAAATATATGGTGTGGAAGGCAAGTTGTTAGAAGCAATGAAAACGTTTTTATCGAGGATATATGACATGTATACTTGTAGGAAGAGAGGAAAGTTATTGGTTCTCAGTGAATATTGGTTTGTGGCAGGGGTATGTGATGTGTCCATAGTTGTTTGACTTGTTTATGGATGGGGTTGTTAGGGAGGAGAATTCGAGAGTTTTGGAAAGATGGGCAATTATGCAGTCTGTTGTGGATGAGAGAGCTTGGGAAATGAGTAAGTTGTTGTTCGCTGATGATACAGCGCTGGTGGCTAATTCGGGAGAGAAACTGCAGAAGCTAGGTGACTGAGTTTGGTAAAGTGTTGAAAGAAGAAAGCTGAGAGAAATGTGAATAAGAGCAAGGTTATTAGTTACCATAGAGTTGAGGGACAAGTCAATTGGGAGGTAGGTTTGAATGGATAAAAACTAGAGGAAATAAAGTGTTTTTGATATCTCTCAGTGGTTATGGCAGCGGATGGAACCATGGAAGCGGAAGTGAATCATAGGGTGGTAGAAGGTGGGGGAGGGGGCGAAAGTTCTCGGAGCGTTGAAGAATGTATGTGAGTCGAGAACGTTATCTCGGACAGCAAAAATGGGTATGTTTGAAAGAATAGTGGTTCCAACAATGTTGTATGGTTGCAGGGCTTGGCCTATAGATAGAATTGTGCGGAAGAGGGTGGATGTGCTGGAAATGAGATATTTGAGGACAATATGTAGTGTGAGGTGCTTTGACCGAGTATGTAATGAAAGGGTAAGAGAGATGTTTGGTATTAAAAAGAGTGTGGTCGAGAAAAGCAGAAAGGGTGTTTTAAAATGGCTTGGTCACATGGACAGAATGAGTGAGGAAAGATTGACAAAGAGGATATGTGTGTCTTAGGTGGACGGAACGAGAAGGAGAGGGAGACCAAATTGGAGGTGGAAAGATGGAGTGAAAAGGATTTTGAGTGATCGGGGCCTGAATATGCAGGAGGGTAAAAGGCGTGCAAGGAATAGTGTGAATTCGAACAATGTGGTATACCTGGGTCGACGTGCTGTCAATGGATTGAACCAGGGCATGTGAGGCGTCTCAGATAAACCACGGAAAGTTTTGTTGGGCCTGAATGTGGAAAGGGAGATATGGTTTCGGTACATTATACATGATAGCTAGAGACTGAATGTGAGCGAATGTGGTCTTTGTTGTCTTTTCCTAACGCTACCTCCCGCACATGCGGGGGGAGGGGGTTCTCATTTAATATGTGGCATAGAGGCGACGGGAATAAGCAGAGGTAGCAAGTATGAGGTATGTACATGTGCATATAAATATAAGTCTGTGCATGTGTATATATGTGTATGTGTGTGAATATGTATATATGTATACATTGAGATGTATAGGTATGTATATGTGCATGTGGAGACGTCTATGTATATACATGTGAATGTGGGTGGGTTGGGCCATTCTTTCGTCTCTTTCCTTGCGCTACATCAATGACGCGGGACACAGCCAGAAATTATATTAATAAAAAAAGAATATAAATACATATATACTTTTTTTTTTTGCTTTGTCGCTGTCTCCCGCGTTTGCGAGGTAGCGCAAGGAAACAGACGAAAGAAATGGCCCAACCCACCCCCATACACATGCCTTGATTCAATCCACTGACAGCACGTCAACCTAGTATACCACATCGCTCCAATTCACTCTATTCTTTGCCCTCCTTTCACCCTCCTGCATGTTCAGGCCCCGATCACACAAAATCTTTTTCACTCTATCTTTCCACCTCCAATTTGGTCTCCCACTTCTACTCGTTCCCTCCATCTCCGACACATATATCCTCTTGGTCAATCTTTCCTCACTCATTCTCTCTATGTGCACAAACGATTTCAAAACACCCTCTTCTGCTCTCTCAACCAAGCTCTTTTTATTTCCACACATCTCTCTTACCCTTACATTACTTACTCTCTCAAACCACCTCACACCATATATTGTCCTCAAACATCTCATTTCCAGCACATCCACCCTCCTGCGAACAACTCTATCCATAGTCCACGCCTTGCAACAATACAACATTGTTGGAACCACTATTCCTTCAAACATACCCATTTTTGCTTTCCGAGATAATGTTCTCGACTTCCACACATTCTTCAAGGCTCCCAGGATTTTCGCCCCCTCCCCCACCCTATGATTCACTTCCGCTTCCATGGTACCATCCGCTGCCAGATCCACTCCCAGATATCTAAAACACTTTACTTCCTTCAGTTTTTCTCCATTCAAACTTACCTCCCAATTGACTTGACCCTCAACCCTACTGTACCTAATAACCTTGCTCTTATTCATATTTACTCTTAACTTTCTTCTTTCACACACTTTACCAAACTCAGTCACCAGCTTCTGCATTTTCTCACATGAATCAGCCACCAGCGCTTTATGTATATACATGTGTATGGGGTGGGTTGGGCCATTTCTTTCGTCTGTTTCCCTGCGCTACCTCGCAAACGTGGGAGACAGCGACAAAGCAAAATATTATATATATATATATATATATATATATATATATATATATATATATATACATACCTCGCATTTGCGAGGTAGCGCAAGGAAACAGAAGAAAGAAAATGGCCCAACCCACCCCCATACACATGTATATACACACACGTCCACACACGCAATGATACATACCTATACATCTCAATGTACTCATATATATACACACACAGACACATACATATATACCCATGCACAAAATTCACACCGCCTGCCTTTATTCATTCCCATCGCCACCTCGCCACACATGGAATACCATCCCCTCCCCCATCATGTGTGCGAGGTAGCGTTAGGAAAAGATAACAAAGGCCCCATTCGTTCACACTCAGTCTCCATCTGTCATGCAATAATGCCCGAAACCACAGCACCCTTTCCACATCCAGGCCCCACACAACTTTCCATGGTTTACCTCAGACGCTTCACATGCCCTGATTCAATCCACTGACAGCACATCAACCCCAGCATACCACATCGATCCAATTCACTCTATTCCTTGCCCGCCTTTCACCCTCCTGCATGTTCAGGCCCCGATCACACAAAATCTTTTTCACCCCATCTTTCCACCTCCAATCTGGTCTCCCACTTTTCCTCGTTCCCTCCACCTCCGACACATATATCATCTTGGTCAATCTTTCCTCACTCATTCTCTCCATGTGCCCAAACCATTTCAAAACACCCTCTTCTGCTCTCTCAACCACACTCTTTTTATTTCCACACATCTCTCTTACCCTTACATTACTTACTCGACCAAACCATCTCACACCACATATTGTCCTCAAACACCTCATTTCCAGTACATCCACCATCCTGCGCACAACTCTATCCATAGCCCACGCCTCGCAACCATACAACATTCTTGAAACCACTATTCCTTCCAACATACCAATTTTTGCTTTCCGAGATAAGGTTCTCGACTTCCACATATTCTTCAATGCTCCCAGGATTTTCGCCCCCTCCCCCACCCTATGATTCAATTCAGCTTCCATGGTTCCATCGGCTGCCAGATCCACTCCCAGATATCTAAAACACTTTACTTCCTCCAGTTTTTCTCCATTCAAACATACCTCCCAATTGACTTGACCCTCAACCCTACTGTACCTAATAACCTTACTCTTATTCACATTTACTCTTAACTTTCTTCTTTCACACACTTTACCAAACTCAGTCACCAGCTTCTGCAGTTTCTCACATGAATCAGCCACCAGCGCTGTATCATCAGCGAACAACAACTGGCTCACTTCCCAAGCTCTCTCATTCACAACAGACTTCATACTTGCCCCTCTTTCCAAAACTCTTGCATTCACCTCCCTAACAACACCATCCATAAACAAGTTAAACAAACATGGGGACATCACACACCCCTGCCGCAAACCTACATTCACTGAGAACCAATCACTCTCCTCTCTTCCTACACGTACACATGCCTTACATCCTCGATAAAAACTTTTCACTGCTTCTAACAACTTGCCTCCGACACCATATATTCTTAATACTTTCCATAGAGCATCTCTATCAACTCTATCATATGTCTTCTCCAGTTCCATAAATACTACATACAAATCCATTTTCTTTTCCAAGTATTTCTCACATACATTCTTCAAAGCAAACACCTGATCACACATCCTCTACCACTTCTGAAACCACACTGCTCTTCCCCAATCTGATGCTCAGTACATGCCTTCACCCTCTCAATCAATACCTTCCCATATAATTTACCAGGAATACTCAACAAACTTATACCTCTGTAATTTGAGCACTCACTCTTATCCCATTTGTCTTTGTGCAATGGCACTATGCACGCATTCCGCCAATCCTCAGGCACCTCACCATGAGTCATACATACATTAAATAACCTTACCAACCAGTCAACAATACAGTCACCCCCATTTTTAATAAATTCCACTGCAATACCATCCAATCCTGCTGCCTTGCCGGCTTTCATCTTCCGCAAAGCTTTTACTACCTCTTCTCTGTTTACCAAATCATTTTCCCTAACCCTCTCACTTTGCACACCACCTCGACCAAGAAACCTTATAGCTGCCACTCTATCATCATACACATTCAACAAACCTTCAAAATACTCACTCCATCTCCTTATCACATCAGCACTACTTGTTATCACCTCCCCATTAGCGTCCTGCACTGAAGTTCCCATTTGCTCCCTTGTCTTACGCACTTTATTTACCTCCTTCCAGAACATATTTTTATTCTCCCTAAAATTTAATGATACTCTCTAACCCCAACTCTCATTTGCCCTCCTTTTCACATATTGCACCTTTCTTTTGACCTCCTGTCTCTTTCTTTTATACATCTCCCACTCAATTGCATTTTTTCCTTGAAAAAATCGTCCAAATGCCTCTCTCTTCTCTTTCACTAAAAATCTTACTTCTTCATCCCACCACTCACTACCCTTTCTAACCAACCCACCTCCCACGCTTCTCATGCCAAAAGCATCTTTTGCGCAATCCATCACTGATTCCTTAAATACATCCCATTCCTCCCCCACTCCCCTTATTTCCATTGTTCTCACGTTTTACCATTTTGTACTCAGTGTCTCCTGGTACTTCCTCACACAAGTCTCCTTCCCAAGCTCACTTACTCTCACCACCCTCTTCACCCCAACATTCACTCTTCTTTTCTGAAAACCCATACAAATCTTCACCTTAGCCTCCACAAGATAATGATCAGACATCCCTCCAGTTGCACCTCTCAGCACATTTACATCCAAAAGCCTCTCTTTCGCGCGCCTGTCAATTAACACGTAATCCAATAACGCTCTCTGGCCGTCTCTCCTACTTACATAAGTATACTTATGTATATCTCGCTTTTTAAACCAAGTATTCCCAATCACCAGTCCTTTTTCAGCACATAAATCTACAAGCTCTTCACCATTTCCATTTACAACATTGAACACCCCATGTATACCAATAATTCCCTCAACTGCCACATTACTCACCTTTGCATTCAAATCACCCATCACTATAACCCGATCTTGTGCATCAAAACCACTAACACACTCATTCAGCTGCTCCCAAAACACTTACCTCTCTTGATCTCTCTTCTCATGCCCAGGTGCATATGCACCAATAATCACCCATCTCTCTCCATCAACTTTCAGTTTTACCCATATTAATCGAGAATTTACTTTCTTACATTCTATCACATACTCCCACCTCCCACAACTCCTGTTTCAGGAGTACTGCTACTCCTTCCCTTGCTCTTGTCCTCTCACTAACCCCTGACTTTACTGCCAAGACATTCCCAAACCACTCTTCCCCTTTACCCTTGAGCTTCGTTTCACTCAGAGCCAAAACATCCAGGTTCCTTTCCTCAAACATACTACCTATCTCTCCTTTTTTCACACCTTGGTTACATCCACACACATTTAGACAACCCAATCTGAGTCTACGAGGAGGATGAGCACTCCCCGCGTGACTCCTTCTGTTTCCCATTTTTTAGAAAGTTAAAAATACAAGGAGGGGAGGATTTCTGGCCCCCCGCTCCCGTCCCCTCTAGTCGCCTTCTACGACACCTGAGGAATGCGTGGGAAGTATTCTTTCACCCCTATCCCCAGGGATAATATATTTATATACATACACACACACACAAACACACACACACACACACATACACACATACACACACATATATATATATATATATATACGTATGAAAAATGTAAGAAATAATTTAGAATATATATATATATATATATATATATATATATATATATATATATATATATATATATATATATATATATATATATATATATATATATATATATATATATATATATATACGTATGAAAATGTAAAAATATATTTAGAAATATATATATATATATATATATATATATATATATATATATATATATATTATATTTTGCTTTGTCGCTGTCTCCCGCGTTTGCGAGGTAGCGCAAGGAAACAGACGAAAGAAATGGCCCAACCTACCCCCATACACATGTATATACATACACGTCCACACACGCAAATATACCCATGCATACATGCCATACATACCCAATATACCCGTACATGTCAATGTACATATATATATACACACATATACATATATACACATGCACATAATTCACACTGTCTGCCTTTATTCATTCCCATCGCCACCTCGCCACACATGGAATAACATCCCCGGGGATGGAGGAGAAAGAATACCTCCCACGCATTCCTCACGGGTCGTAGAAGGCGACTAAAGGGGACGAAGCAGGGGGCTGGAAACATTCCCCTCCTTGGATTTCAGCATTCTAAAAGGGGAAACAGAAGAAGGATTCACGCGGGAAGTGCTCATCCTTCTCGAAGGCTCAGGTTGGGTTGTCTAAATGTGCGTGGATGTAACCAAGATGAAAAAAAAGAAGAGATAGGTAGTATGTTTGAGGAAAGGAGCCTGGATATTTTGCCTCTGAGTGAAACGAAGCTCAAGAGTAAAGGGGAAGAGTTGTTTAGGAATGTCTTGGGAGTAAAAACAGGGGTTAGTGAGAGACCAAGAGCAAGGGAAAGAGTAGCACTACTCCTGAAACAGGAGTGGTGGGAATATGTGATAGAGTGTAAGAAAGTAAACTCTAGATTGATATGGGTAAAACTGAAAGTGGATGGCGAGAGATGGGTGATTATTGGTGCATATGCACCTGGGCACGAGAAAAAACCATGAGAGGCAAGTGTTTTGGGAGCAACTGAGTGAGTGTGTTAGTAGTTTTGATGCACGTGACCGGGTTATAGTGATGGGTGATGCGAATGCAAAGGTGAATAATGTGGCAAGGAAACACGAAAGAAATGGCCCAACTCACCCACATACACATGTATATACATATACGTCCTCACACGCAAATATACATACCTGTACATCTCAATGTATACATAAATATAGACACAGACATATACATATATACACATGTACATAATTCATATTGTCTGCATTTATTCATTCCCATCTCCACCCCGCCAAACATGAAATAACAACCCCCTCATCCCAAATGTGCGCGAGTTAGCGCTAGGAAAAGACAAAATGGACACATTCGTTCACACTCAATCTCTAGCTGTCATGTAATAATGTACCGAAACCACAGCTCCCTTTCCTCACCCAGGCCCCACAGAACTTTCCATTGTTTACCCCAGACGCTTCACATGCCCTGCTTCAGTCCTTGGCCATCACGGTCGACCCCGGTATAACATATCGTTCCAATCACTCTATTCCTTGCACGTCTTTCACCCTCCTATATGTTCAGGCCCCGATCACTCAAAATCTTTTTCACTCCATCTTTCCACCTCCAATTTGGTCTCCCACTTCTCCTCGTTCTCTACACTTCTGACACATATATCCTCTTTTTCAATCGTTCCTGACTCATTCTCTCCATGTGACTAAACCATTTCAAAACACCCTCTTCTGCTCTGTCAACCACACCCTTTTTATTACCACACCTCTCTCTTACCCTACTATTACTTACTCGATGAAACCACATGACACCATGTATTGTCCTCAAACATTTCATTTCCAGCACATTCACCCTTCTACGCACAACTCTATCCATAGCCCACGCCTCGCAACCACAAAACATTGTTGGAACCACTATTCCTTCAAACATACCCATTTTTGCTTTCCAAGATAATGTTATCGACTTCCACACATTCTTCAACGCTCCCAGAACTTTCGCCCCCTACCCCGCCCTATGATTCACTTCCGCTTCCATGGTTACGTCCACTGCCAAATCTACTCCCATATATCTAAAGCACTTCACTTCCTCCAGTTTTCGCCATTCAAACTTACCTCCCAATTGACTTGTCCTGAACCCTACAGTACCTAATAACCTTGCTCTAATAACCAGCGCTGTATCATCAGCGAACAACAACAGACTCATCTCCGAAGCTCTCTCATCCACATCAGACTTCATACTTGCCACTTTTTCCAAAACACTTGCATTCACCTCCCTAACAACCGCATCCATAAAAAAATCAAACAACCATGGAGACATCACACACCACTTCCATACACCTACATTCACTGAGAACCAATCACTTTCCCTCCCTTCCTACAATTACACATGCCTTACATCCTCGATAAAAACTTTTCCCTGCTTCCAACAACTTGCATTCCACACTATATATTCTTAATTCCCTCCACAGAGCATCTCTATTAACTCTATCACATGCCTTCTCTAGATCCATAAATGCTACATACAAATCCATTTGCTTTTCTAAGTAGTTCTCGCATGCATTCTTCAAGGCAAACATCTGATCCACACATCCTCTAACACTTCTGAAACCACACTGCTCTTTCCCAATCTGATACCCTGTGCATGCCTTCACCTTCTCAATCAATACCCGCCCATATATTTTCAAAGGAATACTCAACAAACTTATACCTCTGTAATTTGAGCACTCTCTTTTATCCCCTTTTCCTTTGTACAATGGCGCTCCGCATGCATTCCGCCAATCCTCAGGCACCTCACCATGAGTCATTCATACATTAAATAACCTTACCAACCATTCAACAATACAGTCACCCCCCTTTTTAATAAATTCCACTGCAATATCATCCAAACCCGCCGTCTTGCCGGCTTTCATCTTTCGCAAAGCTTTTACTACCTCTTCTCTATTTACCAAATCATTCTCCCTAACCCTCTCACTTTGCACACCACCTCGACCAAAATACCCTATATCTGCCACTCTCCCATGAAACACATTTAACAAACCTTCAAAATACTCACTCCATCTCCTTCTCATATCACCACTACTTGTTATCGCCTCCCCATGGGCAGCGGGTTTGGATGGCACTGCAGTGGAATTTATTAAAAAGGGGGTGACTGTATTGTTGACTGCTTGGTAAGGTTATTTACTGTATGTATGATTCATGGTGAGGTGCCTGAGGATTGGCGGAATGTTTGTATAGTGCCATTGTACAAAGGCAAAGGGGACAAAGGTGAGTGCTAAAATTACAGAGGTATAAGTTTGTTGAGTATTCCCGGGAAATTATATGGGAGGGTATTGATTGAGAGGGTAAAGGCATGTACTGAGCAAGAGATTGGGGAAGAGCAGCGTGGTTTCTGAAGTGGTAGAGGATGTGTGGATCAGGTGTCTACTTTGAAGAATGTATGTGAGAAATACTTAGAAAAAGACATGGATTTGTATGTAGCATTTTTGGATATGGATAAGCCATATGATAGAGTTGATAGAGATGCTTTTTGGATGGTTTTAAGAGTATATTGTGTGGGAAGTAAGTTGCTAGAAGCAGTGAAACGTTTTTATCGCGGATGTAAGGCATGTGTATGTGTAGGAAAGTTAAAGTGATTGATTCTCATTGAATGTCGGTTTGCGGCAGGGGTACGTGATATCTCTAAGAATGTCTAATTTGTTCATGGATGCAATTGTTTGGGGGCGAATACAAGAACTTTGGAGAAAGTGGTAAGCATGCAGTCAGTTGCGGATGAGAAGGCTTGGGACGTGAGTCAGTTGTTTTTCGCTAAAGATATGGCACTGCTGGCTCATTCAGGTGAGAAACTCCAGAAGTTCGTAAAGTGTGTGAAAGAAGCAAGCTGAGAGAAAATGTGAATAAGACCAAGGTAATTAGATTCAGTATAGTTGAGGGACAAGCTTATTGGGAGGTAAGTTTGAATGAGAAAAACTGGAGGAAGTGATGTGATTTAGATATCTGGGAGTTGACTTAGCAGCGGATGGAACAATGGAAGCGGAAGTGAGTCACAGGGTGGGGGCGTTGAAGAATGTGTGGCAGGCAAGAACGTTATCTGAGAAAGCAAGAATAGATTCGTTTGAAGGAATAGCGGTTCCAAAATGTTGTATGATTTTGAGGCGTGGGCTATAGATAGTGCTGTGCGGAGGAAGGTGGAAGTACTGGAAATGAAATGTTTGAAAACAATATGCGGTGTGAGGTAGTTTGATCGAGTAAGTAATGAAAACGTAATAGAGATATGTAGTAATGAATAGAGTGTGGTTGAGAGAGCAGAAGAGGGTATATCAAAATGGTTTCGTCACAGGAACAGAATGAGTGAGGAATAATTGACAAAGAGG
>NC_092227.1:24308092-24317049 GCF_036320965.1 Panulirus ornatus
GTAGTTTCTTTGTCTTTGGTAAAATTTTTTGGGGCCAAATGGTGTTTTGAAATTCTTTTTTTAAATTTTGATTCCGTCCCGGCTACATTATTTTGGGGTAAACTATATCTTTTTGGGGGCTTTTTTGGGTTTTTTTGTTTAAATTTTTTGTTTTTTTCGGGATATATTTTTTTTGTTTTTTGAAATTTGGGTGGATATTTACTTGAAAATTTTTTTCTTGTTATTGGTTTTGGGGAAAGGGTAAGTGAAGGGGTATTTTCCATCCATTTTTCACTTTTTTTGCCCAGGGGGTTTTTACACTAAGTTCTTTTTTAAAATATCAACCTGCTATTAAATTTCATAAATTGGGGTGTATTTTAAAGGAAAACTTTTTTGTAATGTCGTTTTTTTTTCATTGTGATAATTTTGTCATTTTTTGGCCCTAAAATTTTAAAAGACAGCTAAAAAGGAAGCATATCATGATGATAAATCCTGTCTGAGTCATTTTTTTTTTTTTAAACGAAAAGATTTTTTCCCCCCCCCAAAATATTTTTTTTCCTTTTTTTAACCCCAAAACCCCCTAACATTAACAAAACCTTTTTTCAGGTTATATTCCCGGGTTTTTTGTGAAAAATGGGTTTGAATGTTTCTAAAATTTTTCCCTTTGTTTATATTTTAATACCATTATAGGGTTCATGGTAGTTTTTTTTTTTACCCATGTTTTAAAATTGGGTCGTCGTGCCATATTTAAAAATGGCAAAATTTTTGCCCGTTGCATTATATCTTTGACATGGGGCTTTTAATTTCTTTTTGGGATTTTTTTTAATAAAAATTTTCTTTGGGAAGGTTTTAAATGTAAAGGTGACTCTTTTGGGCCTGGTGTTTGGATTTTATTTTGGGGTTATTTTTCAAATGGTTGAAAATTTGTCAGGGGGGAATATTGTATTTCCTTATTTGTTTTTTACCTTTTGGGAAATAGCTTTACGTCTTTTTTTCCTTTTTGTGCCAAGGGAGAAAAATTTTTTTTGAAATTTAAAATTATTGTCATTAGGGAACCCAAAATTTTTTTTTTTTGGGACCTTCTTTTTAATTTTTTTTTACATTTCTTTTAAAAAATTTTAAATATATATATAAAATTTATATATATATATATATATATAAATATATAAAAATATATGTAAAAGGGGGGAACAGGGGAAAAGGGGAAAAGTGGTTTTGGGGGGGGGAGGGGGGGGGGGGGGGGCGAAAAAATTGGGGGGGGCCCCTTTGAAAAATTTGTGTGGAATCAGAACTTTCCCCCGGAAAGAAAAAGTGGGTTTTTTTTAAAGGGAAAAATTGGGGGGTTCCAAAAATGTTTTTAGGGTTTTGGCGGGGCCCGGGGGGGCTAGGGAATAGAGTTGTGCCGGGGGGGAGGGAGGTCGGGGGAAATGAGATTTTTGAGGACAATTGGGGTTTGTGAGGGGGTTTTTTGGATCGAGTGAAAAAACTTTAAGGGGATGGGAGAGATGTGGGGGAAAAAAAAAAAAGGGGGGTTTTAAAGGGGGGAAAACAGAAAAAGGGTTTTTTTGGGAAAGGTTTTTGGGGAAACAGGGAAAGGGGGAATAAAGTGGGGAAAAGATTGCCAAAAAGGGGTTTTAATGTGTGGGAAAGGGGGGGGAAAAAGGGAAGGGGGGAAGAGGGAAAAACCAAAATTTTGGGAGGGGGGAAAGATGGAGTAAAAAAATTTTGTGTGATGGGGGGCCCTAAAAATGGGGGGGGGGTGAAAAGGGGGGCAAGGAAAAAGGTTTAACTGGAGGTTGGGGTAAAACCGCGTTATTTTGCTGTCATTGGATTGAACAAGGCTTGAAGCGTTTTGGGGGGTTTAAACCCAATGGAAAGCTGGGGTGGGTTTTAAAATTTTTTGCGTTTTTGGGGAAAGTTTAAAATACATGTTATTTTTGGGGGGTTGGGGCCCCTTTTCCCTTTCCTTTCTGCTTCTTTGCGCTACCTAGAAAGGGGGGGAAAAACGACAAAGTATAATAAAAATAAATAAAATATATAAAATATTTTAAAAAATTTTTTAAAATTTTAAAATTTTTTATATATATATTTTTAATTTTAATAAAATATCTTCTTTTTGGGCTATATTAGAATGTGTTTTTTTTTTCTGTTGTTTAATTTTCATTTTTTTAATCATTTTTTTTTGGTCGTAAAAAAACTTTTTCATGAAAACTTTTAACTTTCCGGAAAACATTATTAGCTTTTTGGGGATTATTTTTATTATGCCCAATGATTCTTTTGGTTGGTTTATCTTCCCAAAAGTAACTTTTTTTAAATTGGTTGTCTATTTCATATAGGGTTTTAAAAAGGGCGGGTGACTACTTTTTCAGGGTTAGTTTTTTTTTTATGGTTTTTGGGTTTGCCCTTGGCTTTACTTTTTTAAAACGGATTCCTTTTTTAAATTAAATCATCGGGGACAAAGGGTGATTTTTTAATTTTGGGTTTGGTTTCGGGGGGGTTTTTTGGGGTACTTTTAATTTTCTTTTTTTTTTGCTGTCCACGCGTTGCGAGGTAGCGCAAGAATACAGACGAAAGAAAATATGTAATATTTATTTGGCTATATTCCATGGAAGCCATAGTGCAGAATGTCATATTTTCATAACATATAACATATTGTTATGGCTGATTAATTCCACTTGTGTATATTGACATGGGAGTGGTTTTGGCCATAATATCTATACTGTCATTGTTTTTGTGAATTGGTGCTATTATTGTCATAATGTAATGTCATGGTTCCTGTATTGTCTTTGTGTGTATTGTCATCTGTCTATATCGTCATGTAGTTTATATTTCCATTAAGATAAATGAAATGGTAATTATATTGCATGTGGCTATATTGTTAAATGAATATTAATTAGCCATGATTGCTATTTGTTATTTTTGTTAAAGTTCAAGGGTATTGTCTTTTCATGTGCCTATATATCAGGGTACCTATATTGTTATCAAAATTACAGTCATAAAGAACAATATAGTCCGCCATGCCAATATTTACACCTAAATGATATGGGTATCATGATGATATATCACTTATAACGGAGAATATGCCCGATTAAAAAAATGACAATATAACCACCTACAAAAAAAATCACCTTCCCAATAAAGCAAGATTAACGAATTATATAACAGTCAATGTAACCCAAATTAGAAGATAGCCAAAAAGACTTATTCATAAGACAATTGCTTACTAAGAAATTTGTTTCCTAATGAAAGTATACCACACGACATTAAAGCCATATTCCACTAAATATAAACAAAGAAAAACGCATCAACGACAATATAAGTCCCTCATGATTGTAACAGCCACAATAACAACAGTGTTACAACATAAATCAATCACTGTGATAATAGAGTAAACTTTAATAATTTCTTTTACAATTACATAAAGAATCATGAGAATATAGCATCGATATCAACATATTTTCATGACAAATTAGCCATTATGATAGTATAGGTCACAAAGTACAATATTTTCACTATAACAACAAGCCACCAGCCAAATAACAGATAAAACAATAAGTCAACGCAACCTTAAAGAAACATTCAGAATTATGTTCACAACGTCAATATAGTCATCTGACATTATAATACCGTGACAAAATAGTCGCTTTCGTTCAAAGGACACATATTAGCCTCTAAAGTATATAGTGTCCAGAAGAAATAGCGTCCAAAACAGAATTATCAATACTATCCAGACCGCCTTGACATATCGCCATAAAACATGTTAGAACCATAAAAATGTAACCTGCCATACCAATATAACTACTATTCAAAATAAAGTCAACATACCAAAATGATCAAAAAAGATATTGCCATCGCTTTATATTTACAATAATCATACATTAACTGATGATAATCCTATCAGCTTTTCACATAAGCATAAGCACCATCACCGTTTAAAAGCATGACAGACTATGTCACATGATGAAATGATATCCAACAATACACTCAATATGCCAATAAGTGTCACAGATATATTATCATGATCATATAATCACAACCCAATAATAGTAAAGACAAAATAAATCCCCAACATGAAAATTTGACCGTACAATATAGCCATCAATTTGATATAAGCGACCCAAGATAATGTAGCCAGATAGGCGTTAATTGAACGAACAATACACCCCCATGCCAATATCGACATCATATTAACAATAAGCTTTCATGAAAACAATAGTAACCTTGACAAGGGTAGTACCATGATAATGTATTCCCATGAAGAAATGTCCAGAACAACATTTGGGGACCTGCGAACACTATCTACCAAGACTAATCTTTCCAAAAATACTAGCATAGCCACATGGCAATATAATCAAACGGAAAAAAATACCCACCACAACAAGATAGCATAACTTAACACATATACTACTCTGACAAAAAGCCCGCACGATAATATTACTTGACCATGAGAATGTAAATCTTAATGACAGAATAGCCATCATGACCATAGAGTCACGATGACAAGACAACCATATGACCATACAGCAACAGGACAATTACAGTCTCTATGACAATATTGCCCATCAATTTAATAAATCAAATGACAAAATAGAAATTAAGCAACATAGTCACCTGACAATAATTATTCAAAGATAACCATTAAAATACTAATAACAAAATGATCAAACCCATGAAAAAATATACCACCCTGCCACATGCTTCCATTGTATGAAGCCAACATAATATACATTCACATGACAGTACTGAAACAATAACAAGAATAGAATAAGGCATGACAATGTAGTCACCTCATAATTTCAAACAAATAATCTCCGGTTTATAATGATATATCTTCCAAGGGTAAATCAACACCATTAAATATGCTACAATAAAATGGTAGTCACAAGTATTTAACTAGCAATATAAGCCACTAAGAGATTTAGTTATAATGACAAATTATCACCATGACAATAACTGTCACTTTAATGATATATTATCAAGAGAATGAATCACTCATAAAAAGATAAACACATTAAAAAAAATAAAATATAGACAACCTATAAAGAGTCACCTTAGCCAATATACCAATGTGACGAGAGTAAAATCTTCGCAATGTAAACCAAAATGAGCAGATAGCCAAAATGACGATAGGTTCATAATGACAATAATGCTACGAACAAAATATATATCCCCATGACACTATAACTACAATGAAAATAAAGGCATATTCACAAAAGAGTAAACATATAAAATACAGAAACGATAATATAGCTCACCATCACATGCATTCGATAGTGACAATACATGCACGATATACATCAATAATCGCCATGCTATTAGAGTCCACCTTGAGAGTAATCTATTCAATGATATTATGAATATACATGAACATATACCTCATGTCAACTTATATCCTAATGACAATTTAGCCATATGATAATAGTCCCGACGACAAGAATATACACTATGACAATAAAGCTACCATGATCATAATAACTGTATATGACAATATAGATTTCAGATATGTATTGTCCAAGACAATATAGAATTACGTCAACATAGTAACCATGAAAGATACTCACAAATACAATAAAATCGTCATAACAGTATGATCCAACCATGAAAAATAGTTACCCTGCCACTAATGACTTTATTGTAATGAAACCAACTTAGTATACATCAACATGACAGTACTGAAACTATAAGAAATATCGCATATCATCAATAAATTCACATGATATATTAAAAAAAAGGAATTCTCGTTTTTTAAAGATATATCTTCAAGGCCAAATCAACACTATTAAATAAGCTACAATGAAAATGCGTCAAACCGGTCATTATAAACCATCATCATGAAAGTCACCATGACAGATATTTATCTTAGCAATATAGCCCCTAAAGATTAAAGTCATAATTCAACATTGTCACAATTACAATATACTGTCACCTTAATAGTGAAGTTATCACGATAAGTATCGCTTTATTCAAAAAATATCTTGACTAAAACAGATGACAATATAGCAACAATAAAAAGAGATCATCTTGACAACATATCCAAGAACGATAATGTAACCTTCGCATATAAACCAAAAAGATAGAATAAGCCAAAATGACGGTAACATTTATAAAGACAAACTGTGGCAAGTGAAAATATATCCCCCTGACACTATAGCTACAATGACAATAAGCAATCTTCACAAAAGGAGTTAAAAGTGAAAATACAGCAAACGATATATAAGCCACCATGAAAGTGCAGCCACTTATGAAAATAAGTCACGATATAATTTACAGATACATAATTACGTCATGAAGAGAGGCTTCCATGTCACAAACTTACCAAGACAATTTAGCAACATAGGTAATATAATCAAGACGGCATATATTCACTATAACAATATACCATGATCATATAAGTGATATGACATATACAGTCAACGCTAACAATAAGGGGAAGCCGTTCAAATCATAAATCGTTATAGCAATATAAGTACCTGCAATATTGTTGCTGTTACAAAATTGTCTCTTTCAGATCATGCAAAACAATATAGGCTCAGACATATAGAGTCCATGACAAAATAGCGACTAGACAAGATTTTTAATTAATTTATAGTCACATTGACAGCATAGCCTATAAAACAATGAAATAACAATGAAATGTTCCTGCCATAACAATATAGCTACCATGAAATTGAAGGCATCATGACAAATTGTCACCATGTGGAAATAAAATCGCCATTACAATTTAGTACCATAGATCTATATCAATCATGATAATATCATCAGTGAGGTGATATAAACCCATCACAGTATAAAAACGATGCAATATAGTGACATGATATTAGGATATCTATACACTTGCAACTCACCATCACCAAATAAGCCGCATGAAAATATTGTTATCATGATCATATGATTTAAAACAAAAATTGTAGTTAAATGACAAATATATCTCCAACGCAAAATTAACCATACAATATAAGCCAGCAAGTAAATATAGCGAACAAGATAATGTTAGATTAGGATGTCATTATATTGAAAATAACAATACAGCCACAATGTTCAATATCATCACCTGACAATGGGCTACCATGAAAATATAGTAACATTGACAATGTAGTACTATGATAATAAAATCCCATTGACTTATCCACAATTACAGTTTGTTTGCTAAGACACTAATTCACACTGCCAATATCGCCAAAATATTGGTCTAGGCATCATGGCAATATACCACCAGAAAAGAAAACCAGCACCACGGATGATATAGCTAACTTAACATATAGCTACCCTGTAATTATATTCAATTTGAAAAGACATTCACCTCCTGTACAGTATAACAAAAATGAAAAAAGCTATCATGGCAATGTTAATCACCTTCAGTAGTCACCATGGCATATAGTTACCATAACCATGTAGGTCCATAACTGGAATATAAACAACATGACGATATAGTCAAGATGACATTGCAACGCATCATGACAATACAGGCAACATGACATTAGAGTCTCTACGGACAAATTTGACTCGTTTCACAATTAAAAGATAATATAGATGTTAACTGGAACACAGTCACCATGGACAGTATCATCACAAATGCAATATAACACGATAACAAAATTATCCTCCATGAAAATTTAGCCACCTTGCCACTGCAATATAAGCTAACATAATAATGCACTATTTGAGCTGCCCTCACCGCAGTACTGAAACCATGCAAGTATAGCAATCTTACAATGTAGCACCTTGATGACAGTCGCGCACAGCTACCGACGTGTACGGAGCTGCTGTCGTCTTTCAGATCTTGGTTGTAGGTATTCCTCCCCTCGTTGTCGCTACCCTTGCTTTGTTTTGAAGGTTTATCTTATATAATCATGATTGGTGTATGATTATCGAAAAACATAATGTGATACAGTTTTGTATTTTCATTGTAATGAAATTTGTCATAGTAACTATATTTTCATGATAAAGCTATATTGTTTATGGTAGGTACATTTTTCATGGGTTGTATCCACTATTTTATTGGCTATTACGGTCAAGGTGACTGTATATTGTGATGATATATCCTGTCTTCTTGCTATTTTTCTGAGAGACTATATTCTCTTGGAGCTATATGTTTGCTATGTCAAAAATGACTATTTTGTTCACAGTATCTATATATTCTGTGGCTGCATTGTTCTCAGAGTGGATATAATTTATAAATGCGTTTCTTGTTGCGTTGCTATAATGTCACTATATTTATGTGATCATGGTGGCTTTATTGTTATGGTGAACTATATTAGCGTCTTGACTATATTATGAGAATGGCGCGAAAAACTTACACTTTAAAAGATATTCATATGGAGGTAAATTTTCACGACAAATATATTTATATGGACGCTTATTTTCATGATGTTCAAGTATCATTGTAATTTCATTTCAATGTTGACCGCTAATGTCCTGTGCGATTGATTTAATATCGAGAGATTATTGTCATGGTCGTTGTCTGTCTTGTGACTGCATAGTCGTTGGGCTATTTTTTCAATAGTGCTCTTTTTGTGAGATGGCTTATTGTCAGTGAAGCTGGAGAATCGTGGGGAACATATTTTCATAGTTGCAGTATTGTCTATTATGGAACCATACCGTCATTCTGGTTATCTTTTTTTTCTTTACGTTGCATGATGTATATATCGTCATCTTGACTATAGTGGCAAGGTGATTCTTTTTTATATAGTGGCTTACTGTCATTTTCTCTTTTTATACATATTTTTTTTCACTAGCGATTATATCTTTTGATAATTATTATTTACTAAGGTTGACAGTATTTTAATAGCGAAATATCGTCAAAGTGCTATAATCTCAGTGTGGCTAATATTTGCCATGGTCACTATTTTATATGATATTTATGTCATAGTGACTGTATTTTCATGCAAGCTTTTTATGGTGTATAAAATTTTGTCCTGAGGTTATACCCTCTAGAAGCGAAATTTTTGTTTTTCATTAAATGATCAAGTGACTACATT
>NC_092227.1:24317149-24332149 GCF_036320965.1 Panulirus ornatus
CCAACTAATCAACAACACATTGACCCTCTTTTTTAATAAATCCCACTTAAATACCATCCAAACCCACCGCATTGCCGGACTTCATCTTCAGCAAAGCTTTCACTACCTCTTCTCTCTTAACCAAACCATTCTCCCGGATCCTATCGCTTCGTACACCGGCCCGACCAAAACACCCTATATCTGCCACTCTAACATGAAACTCATTCAACAAACCTTAAAAATACTCACTCCATCTCCTTCTTACTTAATCACTACCTTTTATTACTCCCATACTTGCCCCCTTCACTGATGTTCCCATTTGTCTTCCTGTCTTACGTACGTTATTTATCTCCTTCCAAAAATCTATATATTCTCCCTATAAATCAATGATACTCTCTCACCCAAACTTTCATTTGCCCTCCTTTTCAACCCTTGCACCTTTCTCTTGACCTCCTGCTGCTTTCTTTTATATATTTCCCCGTCATTTCCACTACTTCCTTGCAAGTAACGTCCAAAAGCCTCTCTTTTCTCTTTCACTAACAACTTTACTCTTTCATCCTACTACTCACTACCCTTTCTAATCTGCCCACCTCCTACCTTTCTCATGCTACTTGCATCTTTTGCGCGAGCCATCATTGCTTCCCTAAATATATCCCATTCCTCACCCACACCCGTCACGTCATTTGTTCTCACCATTTGCCATTCAACACTCAGTCTCTCGTGATACTTCCTCACAAAAGTCTCCTTTCCAAGCTCACTTTCACAACTTTCTTCTCCCCAACATTCTTTCTTCTCGTTTGAAGACCTCTACAAATCTTCATCTTCGCCTTTAGAAGGTACTGATTAGAAATCCCTCCAGCTGCCCTCTTAGCATATCAACATCCAAAAGTTCCTTTTTTACACCCCTATCACTTAACATGTACTCCAATAATGCCCTTTGACTATCTCTCCTACTGTCATACGCATATTTATGTATATGTCTCTTTTTAAACTAGGTATTCCCAATCACCAGTGTTTTTTTCAGCACACATATCCACAAGCTCTTCACCATTTCCATTTACAGTACTAAGCACCCCATGTACTCCAAATATACCCTCAACTGCCACATTGCTCACCTTTGCATTCAAATCACCCATCACTATAACCCGGTCTCGTGCATCAAAGCTGCTAACACACTCACTCAGCTGCTCCCAAAACACTTCCCTCTCATGATCTTTCTCCTCATGACCAGGTGTATAGGCGCCAATAATCATCCATCTTTCTCCATCCACTTTCAGTTTTACCCATATCAATCTAGAATTTACTTTCTTACACTCTGTCACATACTCCCATAACTCCTGCATTAGGAGCAGTGCTATAAGAGAGCGCTGCTGCGTTATTAAAAGTAGTACTTAACTGAGATTGTTATTTGAATATTTGATTATGTTTAAGTGAAGTTACCGTGGTGGCCCAGAGACATGGTTTGAGTAAAACTCCTTAATTAAGACATTAATGACACAGTCAGGCCAATGGACTGCCAAGCATGCTGTAGGCTAAGGAAAAGCCTATACCCTTACATTTAATACCTAGATAGAATAACTTTTATCCACGTGATATGACTATGACATGTGTCTGTGTAAGCGCTCAGTGTGATATGTTAAAATCTAACTGGTTGCAACACCGATAACTTAATCAGTCATCACACATGGGTCCACGGACTAAATACGGAAGGCTTCTGACAGTATCATAAATAATGTGGCATGCATCCTAACACAACTGTGTAAATATCTAAGGTTACTCACATCATCAGAAATAATGAGGCATGCATCCTAACACAACTGCTAATAAACTAAACATTCTCCTTCACAACTGGAAGGGACTTATTGTTAATGCCCTTAACTATTTGCTTCGCCTCATGTCGCTGTGCTAAAAGTTCACCTCATGAGTATCAATTAATAACATTCTCTTAACTGGATTTTGAGTAACTGGATTGCAGCCGGGAGTGATTGTGTCTGCGGCCTAGCGATGGACCCTCGTTCTCCACGTCAGGTCGGTCCTTTGCTCGGATTTCACGCAGCGGTACGCCATACCGCGCCCGCTGGGTCAAGCACGCCACAAAAACTTCCTTGGCGCTGCACACAGCTAAGCCTCTCCCCAGATGGAACCCTCCCTGGTGCCCCACACATGCTCTACCCAAAGAGGTGCTTGACCGAAACAGGTACCCTGTTGGAATAATGATATGTCCTTGTAGACATATTATTGGTTCGTTACCTCTCACAAGGTTGAGCCTTGCACACTTATCATAAAGAAACCTTTTGTAACATATCGAGATGTAGATTACCAGGATTCCTGGTAAATGTCGAATGCTATGCCCCCGGGCTGGGAAATCTCTTCAAGGAGATAAGATACTCACAGACCCTGAGTCTCGTCTATGTACTGCATGACATGGAATGCGCATGTTGGGTTGCCAAGGTGGTTATCCAGTTACCTTGATTAATTACTTCACTAAGTCACTTTGTCACTTTTCCACACTCGATACATTTTCGTGATGTCATTACTTTTGAAACTGTCTCACTATATGTTCTAATTTTAGAACTGAAATTAGTAAACCTGTGCACTTGACTTAATCCTAAATGGGACCTACTATGGCAGAAGACATGTCCCTTATGAGGTCAATAATTTGATATTTATAATCAACCTACAGCTATACTCATGATATATGCTCCGGATTGTTTTACACATTAATTTCCTTAATCATTCTTCCATTATGATAATTTGCTCCTTAATTGCTAAACAATATTACAAGAGTACCCAAAAATGGCATCACGTCCCCTATCACTCGTGACCCCGCGAGGCTGCCACAACTAGTAGCTTTCCCGATATAGCAGCTCTAATGATAATATAAACGTTTGCATACACGTTATAACATTCCTAGTATATCACATAACAACTACACGTCAATAACACTAAACTATCATACAGGTTAAACAAATATGACAACACTGGCTATCATCTGGCCTTGTTGACTCAGCTTCTGTGTTTGTTTGGTGATAACTTTATGTAAAACATATATATATATATATATATATATATATATATATATATATATATATATATATATATATATATATATATATATATATATATATATATATATATATATTTTATTTACTTATTCTATTTATGCTTTGTCGCTGTCTCCCGCGTTTGCGAGGTAGCGCAAGGAAACAGAGGAAAGAAATAGCCCAACCCACCCCCATAAACATGTATATACATACACATCCACACACGCAAATATACACACAAATACATCTCAATGTACATATATATATATATATATATATATATATATATATATATATATATATATATATATATATATATATATATATATATATATATATATATATATATATATATATATATATATACACAGACACATACATATATACACATGCACACAGTTCACACTGTCTGCCTTTATTTACTTCCATCGCCACCTCGCCACACATGGAATAACATCCCCCTCCCCCCTCATGTTTGCGAGGTAGTGCTAGAAAAAGACAACAAAGGCCCCATTCGTTCACACTCAGTCTCTAGCTGTCATGCAATAATGCCCGAAACTACAGCTCCCTTTCCACATCCAGGCCCCACAGAACTTTCCTTGGTTTACCCCAGACGCTTCACATGCCCTGATTCAATCCATTGACAGCACGTCGACCCCGGTATACCACATCGATCCAATTCACTCTATTCCTTGCCCGCATTTCACCCTCCTGCATGTTCAGGCCCCAATAATTCAAAATCTCATTCACTCCATCTTTCCACCTCCAATTTGGTCTCCCACTTCTCGTTCCCTCCACCTCCGACACATATATTCTCTTGGTCAATCTTTCCTCACTCATTCTCTCCATGTGCCCAAACCATTTCAAAACACCCTCTTCTGCTCTCTCAACCACGCTCTTTTTATTTCCAGACATCTCTCTTACCCATACATAACTTACTCGATCAAACCACCTTACACCACATATTGTCCTCAAACATCTCATTTCCAGCACATCCACCCTCCTGCGCACAACTCTATCCATAGCCCACGCCTCGCAACCATACAACATTGATGGAACCACTATTCCTTCAAACATAGCCATTTTTGCTTTTCGAGATAATGTTCTCGACTTCCACACATTCTTCAAGGCTCCCAGGATTTTCGACCCCTCCCCCACCCTATGATTCGTTTCCGCCTCCATGGTTCCATCCGCTGCCAGATCCACTCCCAGATATCTAAAACACTTTACTTCATCCAGTTTTTCTCCATTCAAACTTACCCCCTAATTAGCTTGGCCCTCAACCCTACTGTACCTAATAACCTTGCTCTTATTCACATTTACTCTTAACTTTCTTCTTGCACACACTTTACCAAACTCAGTCACTAGCTTCTGCAGTTTCTCACATGAATCAGCCACCAGCGATGTATCATCAGCGAACAACAACTGATTCACTTCCCAAGCTCTTTCATCCCCAACAGACTTTATACTTGCTCCTCTTTCCAAAAACTCTTGCACTCACCTCACTAACAACCCTATCCATAAACAAATTAAACAGCCATGGAGACATCACACACCCTTGCCGCAAACCTACATTCACTGAGAACCAATCACTTTCCTCTCTTCCTACACGTACACATGCCTTACATCCTCGATAAAAACTTTTCACTGCTTCTAACAACTTGCCTTCTACGTCATATATTCTTAGTACCTTCCACAGAGCATCTCTATTAACTCTATCATATGCCTTCTCCAGATCCATAAATGCTACATACAAATCCATTTGCTTTTCTAAGTATTTCTCACATACATTCTTCAAAGCAAACACCTGATCCACACATCCTCTACCACTTCTGAAACCACACTGCTCTTCCCCAATCTGATGCTCTGTACATGCCTTCACCCTCTCTGTCAATACCCTCCCATATAATTTACCAGGAATACTCAACAAACTTATACCTCTGTAATTTGAGCACTCACTCTTATCACCTTTGCCTTTGTATAATGGCATTATGCAGGCATTCCGCCAATCCTCAGGCACCTCACCATGAATCATACATACATTAAATAACCTTACCAACCAGTCAACAAAACAGTCACCGCTTGTATAAAAGATGTACAAAAGAAAGAGACAGGAGGTCAAGAGAAAGGTGCAAGAGGTGAAAAAGAAGACAAATGAGAGTTGGGGTGAGAGAGTATCGTTAAATTTTAGAGAGAATAAAAAGATGTTCTGGAAGAAGGTAAATAAAGTCCGTAAGACAAGGGAGCAAATGGGAACTTCAGTGAAGGGGTCTAATGGGGAGGTGATAACAAGTAGTGGTGATGTGAGAAGGAGATGGAGTGAGTATTTTGAAGGTTTGTTGAAAGTGTTTGATGATAGAGTCTCAGACATAGGGTGTTTTGGTCGAGGTGGTGTGCAAAGTGAGAGGGTTAGGGAAAATGATTTGGTAAACAGAGAAGAGTTTGCGGAAGGTGAAGGTTTGCTTTGCGGAAGGTGAAAACCAGCAAGGCAGTAGGTTTGGATGGTATTGCAGTGGAATTTATTATATATATATATATATATATATATATATATATATATATATATATATATATATATATATATATATATATATATATACATATATATATATATATATATATATATATATATATATATATATATATATATATATATATATATATATATATATATATATATATATATATATATATATATATATATATATATATGTATATATATATATATATATATATATATATATATATATATATATATATATATATATATATATATATATATATATATATATATATATAATGTATATATATATATATAAATATATATATATATATATATATATATATATATATATATATATATATATATATATATATATATATATATATATATATATATATATATATATATATATATATATATATATATATATATATATATATATATATATATATATATATATATATATACATATACATATATATATATATATATATATATATATATATATATATATATATATATATATATATATATATATATATATATATATATATATATATATATATATATATATGTATATGTATATATATATATATACATATATATATATATATATATATATATATATATATATATATATATATATATATATATATATATATATATATATATATATATATATATATATATATTTCTTTTATTTCATACTATTCGCCATTTCCCGCGTTAGCGATGTAGCGCTAAGATCAGACGACTGGGCCTTTGAGGAAATATGCTCACCTGGCCCCCTTCTCTGTTCCTTCTTTTGGAGAAATAAAAAAAAAACGAGAGGGGACGATTTCCTGCCCCCCGCTCCCTTCCCTTTTAGTCGCCTTCTACGACACGCAGGGAACACGTGGGAAGTACTTTTTCTCCCCTATCCCAAGGGATAATTATATTCGATAATAATTACTATATTCATTTTCATCATCATAATAATAATAATGACAGTAAAAAATGATAATAATAACAGTAATGATAATGATAATAATAACAGAAGTAATAATAATAATGACACTAATAAATTTTCATATACATCAACTGCTCTCATGTTAGTGTGGTACCATCAAAAACAGATAAATAATTGCCTCGTTTTTCACATTCCCTCTCAGGCTATCATGCATAATGCACAGAAACCAGAACATCCTATCCAGAGCCAACCCTCATTGATCATTCTGTGGCATCCCCTGACCACTTCATATGCCCTAGTTCAGCCTACTGACAGCACCTCACCTCCTGGTAGCACATTACTGCAAATGTCTCTATCCCGTGCAGACTTCTAACCCACCTTCATTTTCAGTCCCTGACAACTTGAAGCTTCTTTCATTACACTGCTTTCTCAGTCACTTCTTCCCTCTTTCTTCACTTTTGATACATACAGTACTTCCTACTAGTCAGTCTCTCTTTGCTTATCCTCTCCATACATCGAACCCATTTCAGCAGATATATATATATATATATATATATATATATATATATATATATATATATATATATATATATATATATATATATATATATATATATATATATATATATATATATATATATATATATATATATATATATATATATATATATATATATATATATATAAAAGTATATATATATATATATATATATATATATATATATATATATATATACATATATATATGGAAATGAAATGTTTTAGGACAATATATGGTGTGAGGTGGTTTGATCGAGTAAATAATGAAAGGGTAAGAGAGATGTGTAGTAGTAAAAAGAGTGTGGTTGAGAGAGCAGAAGGAGGTGTTTTGAAAGGGTTTGGTCACATGCAGAGAATGTGTGAGGAAAGATTGACAAAGAGGATATATGTGTCAGAGGTGGAGGGAACGAGAAGTGGGAGACAAAATTGGAGGTGGAAAGATGGAGTGAAAAAGATTTTGAGTGATCGGGGCCTGAACATGCAAGAGTGTGAAAAGCGTGCAAGGAATAGAGTGAATTGGAACGATGTGGTATACCGTGGTCGTCGTGCTGTCGGTGGATTGGACCAGGGCATGTGAAGCGTCTGGGGTAAGCTATGGAATGATCTGTGGGGCCTGGGTGTGGAAATGGAGCTGTGGTTTCGGTGCATTATACATGACAGCTAGAGATTGAATGTGAACGAATGTGGCCTTTGTTGTCTTTTTTTAGTGCTACCTCGCACACATGCAGGGGCAGGGTGTTGTCATTTCATGTGTGGCGGGGTGGCGACGGGAATGATTGAGGGCAGACAGTATGAATTATATGCATGTGTATATAAGTACATGTCTGTGTGTGTATATAGATGTTTACGTTGAGATGTATAGGTATGTATATATGTGCGTGTGTGGACGTGTATGTATATACATGTGCATGTGGGTGGGTTGTGCCCTTCTTTCTTCTGTTTCCTTGCGCTACCTCGCTAGCGCGGGAAACAGCGACAAAGTATAATAAGAAAAAAAAAAGAATATATATATATATATATATATATATATATATATATATATATATATATATATATATATATATATATATATATATTATACATATATATATATATATTGGAAAGGATCACAATTTTGCACATGATCAAGATATTCCCATGAGTCCACGGGGAAAATCAAACACGATAAGTTCCCAAGTGCACTTTTGTGTAACAATCACATCATCAGGGGAAACACAAGAGAGAAATAGAATTCAGTTGATATACAACGAAGGGACGAAGCTAGGACGCCATTTGGTAAACATGTGATTGTCCGAAACAAACAACGAGCGTTCTTAAACTTATCATTTTACAAATTTTATCCATAATGAATTTATTTAATTTGTATAGACCATCACTAGTATTAACATTATAATTATTTGTGTATCTAATACTAGAAGATTCAATGATGTTTTTCTTGGTAATAGCGTTAGAGCTAATAAATGAGATGGATTTACTCCTGTCAATACAATGATCATAGTTATTAACGTGATTAAACAAGGCATTTGATTCTTGTCCCGTTCTTATACTATATCTATGTTGCTTAAGTCTAACAGAAAGATCCTTACCAGTCTGAACAATATAAAATTTATCACAGTTTCCACAAGGGACTTCCATAGATGCATACAAGAGAATTTTCTGGTGAGATCCTCATTAAGATATTCTTTATAGTATTATTGTTGCTGAAGGTAACATTTACATTAAAGGATTTAAGCAACATTGAAAAGAAAAACTAAAAGATTCTTGGTGTCAATGGGAAGTTTGGGCTCAACTCTATAAAATGATTTATTTGCTAACTTCAGGGATTTATCAATGAAAGATCTAGGGTACTTTAACTTGGATTCAATACAATGTATCTTTTCAAACTCATCATCAATAAACTCTGGACTGCAAATACGTAATGCCCTAAGGAACATACATTGAAATGATGATAATTTAACTGTGTCATGTTGATATGAATAATAATGGATACATTGGTTGGTTTTCTGTATATGCTTAACTTATACTTGTTTCCTCGTCTACGGATCATGCAATCTAAAAATGGTAACATAACATTATTTTCATTTTGTACAGTAAATTTGATGGAAGGTACTTAATTGTTAAGTAAAGGGGAGAAATATTTGTGAATTTTCATTTGTTGGCCAAACACAAAGAACATCATCTACATACCTAAATCAAATTGCATTAGAAGGTAAGATATCTTTCAGCAAATTTGTTTCAAAAAGCTCCATGTAAACATTACTTAGTACAGGTGAAAGAGGGTTACCCTTTGCCATACCCAAGCATAATAATCTCCATTGAATTGAAATACACAGTCTTTTATACACAATTTTATCAGTTCAATGAAAAAGACTTTAAAAAAATGAATGAATATCATCCAAGACATCAAATAAATATTCTAAAAGGTCATTAACTGGAACTTTAGCGAAAAGTGAGGAAACTTCAAAACTAACTAGTTTGAAATGAAAATTAACATTGATATTGTTTAGCTTGTTGACCAAATCTACATTGTTCATGATATTAGAATTTGATACCTTACCCACTAAAAGGATCAATAAAGAAACTAACCATTTTGACAATTCATATGTGATGGAGCCTACTGAACTCACTATAGGTATTGCTGGAAAATTCTGTTTATGTGTTTTCTTAAGTCCATACATATATGGCAGTGAAAGGGACAAAGTTGACAAACATTGAATATGGTAGGGTTTGGTTTTGATTTGGTATGGCAATGGGCATATATATATATATATATATATATATATATATATATATATATATATATATATATATATATATATATATATATATATATATATATATTCTTTTTTTTTTCATACTATTCGCCATTTCCCGCGTTAGCGAGGTAGCGCTAAGAACAGGGGACTGGGCCTTACAGGGAATATCCTCACCTGGCCCCTTTCTCTGTTCTTTCTTTTGAAAAATTAAAAAAAAAATAGAAAAAGAGAGGGGAGGATTTCCAGCCACCCGCTCCCTCCCCTTTTAGTCGCTTTCTACGACACGCAGGGAATACGTGGGAAGTATTCTTTCTCCCCTATCCCCAGGGATAATATATATATATATATATATATATATATATATATATATATATATATATATATATATATATATATATATATATATATATATATATATATATATATATATATATATATATTATTTATTTATTTTATTTTGCTTTGTCGCTGTCTCCCGCGTTAGCGAGGTAGCGCAAGGAAACGGACGAAAGAATGGCACAACTAACCCACATACACATTTTTACACATACACATCCACACACGCAAATATCCATACCTATACATCTCAACGTATACATATATGTATACACACAGAGAAATATACATATATGCATGTGTACATAATTCATACTGTCTGCCTTATTCATTCCCATTGCCACCAGGCCACACATGAAATAACAACCCTCTCCCCCCTCATGTGTGCGAGGTAGCGCTAGGAAAAGACAACAAAGGCCCAATTCGTTCACACTCAGTCTCTAGCTGTCATGTAGTAATGCACCAAAACCACAGCTACCTTTCCACATCCAGGCCATCACACGACTTTCCGTGGTTTATCCCAGACGCTTCACATGCCCTGGTTCAATCTATTGACAGAACGTCGACCCAGTTACACCACATCGTTCCAATTCACTCTATTCCTTCCACGCCTTTCACCCTCCTGTATGTTCAGGCCCCGATAATTCAAAATCTTTTTCACTCAATCTTTCCACCTCCAATCTAGTCTCCCACTTCTCCTCGTTACCTCCACCTCTAACACATACATCCTCCATGTCAATCTTTCCTTACTCATTATCTCCATGTGACCAAACCATTTCAAAACACCTTCTTCTGCTCTCTCAACCACACTCTTTTTATTTCCACACATCTCCCTTACCCTTACATTACTTACTCGATCAAACCACCTCACACCACATATTTTCCTCAAACATCTCATTTCCAGCACATCCACCCACCTGCGCACAACTCTATCCATAGCCCAAGCCTCGCAACGATACAACATTGTTGGAACCATTATTCCTTCAAAAATACCCATTTTTGCTTTCCGAGATAAAGTTCTCGACTTCCACACATTCTTAAAGGCTCCCAGAATTTTCGCCCCATCCCCTACCCGATGATTCACTTCCGCTTCCATGGTTCCATCCGCTGCCAAATCCACGCCCAGATATCTAACACACTTCACTTCATCCAGTTTTTCTCCATTCAAACTTACCTCCCAATTGACTTGACCCTCAACCCTACTGTACCTAATAACCTTGCTCTTATTCACATTTACTCTCAACTTTCTTCTTTCACACACTTCACTAAACTCAGTCACCAGCTTCTGCAGTTTCACACACGAATCAGCCACCAGCGCTGTAACAACAGAGAACAACAACTGACTCACTTCCCAAGCTCTCTCATCCACAACAGACTGCATACTTGCCCCTCGCTCCAAAACTCTTGCATTCACCTCCCTAACAACCCCATCCATAAACAAAATAAACAACCATGGAGACATCACACACCCCTGCCGCAAACCTACATTCACTGAGAACCAATCACTTTCCTCTCTTCCTACACGTACACATGCTTTACATCCTCGATAAAACCTTTTCACTGCTTCTAACAACCTGCCTCCTGCACCATATATACTTAATACTTTCCACAGAGCATCTCTATCAACTCTATCATATGCCTTCTACAGATCCATAGATGCTACATACAAATCCATTTGTTTTTCTAAGTATTTCTCACATACATTCTTCAACGCAAACACTTGATCCACACATCCTCTACCACTTCTGAAACCACACTGCTCTTCCACAATCTGATGCTCTGTACTTGCCTTCACCCTCTCAATAAATACCCTCCCATATAATTTTCCAGGAATACTCAACAAACTTATACCTCTGTAATTTGAGCACTCACTCTTATCCCCTTTGCCTTTGTACAATGGCACTATGCACGCATTCCGCCAATCCTAAGGCACCTCACCATGAGTCATACATACAATAAATATTCTTACCAACCAGTCAACAATACAGTCACCCCCTTTTTTGATAAATTCCACTGCAATACCATCGAAACCCGCTGGCTTGCCGGCTTTCATATATATATATATATATATATATATATATATATATATATATATATATATATATATATATATATATATATATATATATATATATATATATATATATATATATATGTATATATATATATATATATATATATATATATATATATATATATATATATATATATATATATATATATATATATATATATATATATATATATATATATATATATATATATATATATATACATATATATATATATATATATATATATATATATATATATATATATATATATATATATATATATATATATATATATATATATATATATATATATATATATATTTATATTTTTATCTTTTTATTATACTTTGTCGCTGTCTCCCGCGTTTGCGAGGTAGCGCAAGGAAACAGACGAAAGAAATGGCCCAACCACCCCCCCATACACATGTATATACATACGTCCACACACGCAAATATACATACCTACACAGCTTTCCATGGTTTACCCCAGACGCTTCACATGCCCTGCTTCAATCCACTGACAGCACGTCAACCCCGGTATACCACATCGCTCCAATTCACTCTATTCCTTGCCCTCCTTTCACCCTCCTGAATGTTCAGGCCCCGATCACACAAAATCTTTTTCACTCCATCTTTCCACCTCCAATTTGGTCTCCCTCTTCTCCTTGTTCCCTCCACCTCCGACACATATATCCTCTTGGTCAATCTTTCCTCACTCATTCCTCTCCATGTGCCCAAACCACTTCAAAACACCCTCTTCTGCTCTCTCAACCACGCTCTTTTTATTTCCACACATCTCTCTTACCCTTACGTTACTCACTCGATCAAACCACCTCACACCACACATTGTCCTCAAACATCTCATTTCCAGCACATCCATCCTCCTGCGCACAACTCTATCCATAGCCCATGCCTCGCAACCATACAACATTGTTGGAACCACTATTCCCTCAAACATACCCATTTTTGCTTTCCGAGATAATGTTCTCGACTTCCACACATTCTTCAAGGCCCCCAGGATTTTCGCCCCCTCCCCCACCCTATGATCCACTTCCGCTTCCATGGTTCCATCCGCTGCCAGATCCACTCCCAGATATCTAAAACACTTCACTTCCTCCAGTTTTTCTCCATTCAAACTCACCTCCCAATTGACTTGACCCTCAACCCTACTGTACCTAATAACCTTGCTCTTATTCACATTTACTCTTAACTTTCTTCTTCCACACACTTTTCCAAACTCAGTCACCAGCTTCTGCAGTTTCTCACATGAATCAGCCACCAGCGCTGTATCATCAGCGAACAACAACTGACTCACTTCCCAAGCTTTCTCATCCCCAACAGACTTCATACTTGCCCCTCTTTCCAAAACTCTTGCATTTACCTCCCTAACAACCCCATCCATAAACAAATTAAACAACCATGGAGACTTCACACACCCTTGCCGCAAACCTACATTCACTGAGAACCAATCACTTTCCTCTCTTCCTACACGTACACATGCCTTACATCCTCGATAAAACCTTTTCACTGCTTCTAACAACTTTCCTCATACACCATATATTCTTAATACCTTCCACAGAGCATCTCTATCAACTCTATCATATGCCTTCTCCAGATCCATAAATGCTACATACAAATCCATTTGCTTTTCTAAGTATTTCTCACATACATTCTTCAAAGCAAACACCTGATCCACACATCCTCTACCACTTCTGAAACCACACTGCTCTTCCCCAATCTGATGATCTGTACATGCCTTCACCCTCTCAATCAATACCCTCCCATATAATTTACCAGGAATACTCAACAAACTTATACCTCTGTAATTTGAGCACTCACTCTTATCCCCTTTGCCTTTGTACAATGGCACTATGCACGCATTCCGCCCATCCTCAGGCACCTCACCATGAGTCATAAATACATTAAATAACCTTACCAACCAGTCAACAATACAGTCACCCCCTTTTTTAATAAATTCCACTGCAATACCATCCATACCTGCTGCCTTGCCGGCTTTCATCTTCCGCAAAGCTTTCACTACCTCTTCTCTGTTTACCAAATCATTTTCCCTAACCCTCTCACTTTGCACACCACCTCGACCAAAACACCCTATATCTGCCACTCTATCATCAAACACATTCAACAAACCTTCAAAATACTCACTCCATCTCCTTTTCACATCACCTCTACTTGTTATCACCTCCCCACTTATATATATATATATATATATATATATATATATATATATATATATATATATATATATATATATATATATATATATATATATATATAAATATATATATATATATGTATATATATATATATATATATATATATATATATATATATATATATATATATATATATATATATATATATATATATATATATATATATATATATATATATATATATATATATATATTCAACAAACCTTCAAAATACTTACTCCATCTCCTTCTCACATCACCACTACTTGTTATCACCTCCCCATTTGCGCCCTTCACTGAAGTTCCCATTTGCTTCCTTGTCTTACGCACTTTATTTACCTCCTTCCAGAACATCTTTTTATTCTCCCTAAAATTTAATGATACTATCTCACCCCAACTCTCATTTGCCCTTTTTTTCACCTCTTGCACCTTTCTCTTGACCTCCTGTCTCTTTCTTTTATACATCTCCCACTCAATTGCATTTTTTCCCTGCAAAAATCGTCCAAATGCCTCTATCTTCTCTTTCACTAATACTCTTACTTCTTCATCCCACCACTCACTACCCTTTCTAATCAACCCACCTCCCAGTCTTCTCATGCCACAAGCATCTTTTGCGCAATCCATCA
>NC_092227.1:24337149-24414649 GCF_036320965.1 Panulirus ornatus
CATCACTGATTCCCTAAATACATCCCATTCCTCCCCCACTCCCCTTACTTCCATTGTTCTCACCCTTTTCCATTCTGTACTCAGTCTCTCCTGGTACTTCCTCACACAGGTCTCCTTCTCAAGCTCACTTACTCTCACCACCCTCTTCACCCCAACATTCACCCTTCTTTTCTGAAAACCCATACAAATCTTCACCTTAGCCTCCACAAGATAATGATCAGACATCCCTCCAGTTGCACCTCTCAGCACATTAACATCCAAAAGTCTCTCTTTCGCACGCCTGTCAATTAACACGTAATCCAATAACGCTCTCTGGCCATCTCTCCTACTTACATAAGTATACTTATGTATATCTCGCTTTTAAACCAGGTATTCCCAATCATCAGTCCTTTTTCAGCACATAAATCTACAAGCTCTTCACCATTTCCATTTACAACACTGAAACACCCCATGTATACCAATTATTCCCTCAACTGCCACATTACTCACCTTTGCATTCAAATCACCCATCACTATAACCCGGTCTCGTGCATCAAAACCACTAACACACTATTCAGCTGCTCCCAAAACACTTGCCTCTCTTGATCTTTCTTCTCATGCCGAGGTGCATATGCACCAATAATCACCCACCTCTCTCCATAACTTTTAGTTGATGATAGAGTGGCAGATATAGGGTGTTTTGGTCGAGGTGGTGTGCAAAGTGAGAGGGTTAGGGAAAATGATTTGGTAAACAGAGAAGAGGTAGTGAAAGCTTTGCGGAAGATGAAAGCCGGCAAGGCAGCAGGTTTTGATGGTATTGCAGTGGAATTTATTAAAAAAGGGGGTGACTGTATTGTTGACTGGTTAGTAAGGTTATTTAATGTATGTATGACTCATGGTGAGGTGCCTGAGGATTGGCGGAATGCGTGCATAGTGCCATTGTACAAAGGCAAAGGGGATAAGAGTGAGTGCTCAAATTACAGAGGTATAAGTTTGTTGAGTATTCCTGGTAAATTATATGGGAGGATATTGATTGAGAGGGTGAAGGCATGTACAGAGCATCAGATTGGGGAAGAGCAGTGTGGTTTCAGAAGTGGTAGAGGATGTGTGGATCAGGTGTTTGCTTTGAAGAATGTATGTGAGAAATACTTAGAAAAGCAAATGGATTTGTATGTAGCTTTTATGGATCTGGAGAAGGCATATGATAGAGTTGATAGAGATGCTCTGTGGAAGGTATTAAGAATATATGGTGTGTGAGGAAAGTTGTTAGAAGCAGTGAAAAGTTTTTATCGAGGATGTAAGGCATGTGTACGTGTAGGAAGAGAGGAAAGTGATTGGTTCTCAGTGAATGTAGGTTTGCGGTAGGGGTGTGTGATGTCTCCATGGTTGTTTAATTTGTTTATGGATGGGGTTGTTAGGGAGGTGAATGCAAGAGTTTTGGAAAGAGGGGCAAGTATGAAGTCTGTTGGGGATGAGAGAGCTTGGGAAGTGAGTCAGTTGTTGTTCGCTGATGATACAGCGCTGGTGGCTGATTCATGTGAGAAACTGCAGAAGCTGGTGACTGAGTTTGGAAAAGTGTGTGGAAGAAGAAAGTTAAGAGTAAATGTGAATAAGAGCAAGGTTATTAGGTACAGTAGGGTTGAGGGTCAAGTCAATTGGGAGGTGAGTTTGAATGGAGAAAAACTGGAGGAAGTGAAGTGTTTTAGATATCTGGGAGTGGATCTGGCAGTGGATGGAACCATGGAAGCGGAAGTGGATCATAGGGGGGGGTAGTGGGCGAAAATTCTGGGAGCCTTGAAGAATGTGTGGAAGTCGAGAACATTATCTCGGAAAGCAAAAATGGGTATGTTTGAAGGAATAGTGGTTCCAACAATGTTGTATGGTTGCGAGGCGTGGGCTATGGATAGAGTTGTGCGCAGGAGGATGGATGTGCTAGAAATGAGATGTTTGAGGATAATATGTGGTGTGAGGTGGTTTGATCGAGTGAGTAACGTAAGGGTAAGAGAGATGTGTGGAAATAAAAAGAGCTTGGTTGAGAGAGCAGAAGAGGGTGTTTTGAAGTGGTTTGGGCACATGGAGAGGATGAGTGAGGAAAGATTGACCAAGAGGATATATGTGTCGGAGGTGGAGGGAACAAGGAGAAGAGGGAGACCAAATTGGAGGTTGAAAGATGGAGTGAAAAAGATTTTGTGTGATCGCGGCCTGAACATGCAGGAGGGTGAAAGGAGGGCAAGGAATAGAGTGAATTGGAGCGATGTGGTATACCGGGGTTGACGTGCTGTCAGTGGATTGAATCAAGGCATGTGAAGCGTCTGGGGTAAGCTATGGAAAGCTGTGTAGGTATATATATTTGCGTGTGTGGACGTATGTATATACATGTGTATTGGGGGGGTTGGCCCATTTCTTTCGTCTGTTTCCTTGCGCTACCTCGCAAGCGCGGGAGACAGCGACAAAGAATAAAAAAAAAAAATATATATATATATATATATATATATATATATATATATATATATATATATATATATATATATATATATATATATATATATTTCTATGAGTCCACGGGAAAAATGAAACACGAAAAGTTCCCAAGTGCACTTTCGTGTAATAATCACATCATCAGGGGAGACGCAAGAGAGAAATATAACAGTCAGTTGATATACATCGAAGAGACGATGCTAGGACGCCATTTGGTAAAAATGTTTTGGACAATCACATGTTTATCAAATATATATATATATATATATATATATATATATATATATATATATATATATATATATATATATATATATATATATATATATATATTTCATATTTTTTATTATTCTTTGTCGCTGTCTCCCGCGTTTGCGAGGTAGCGCAAGGAAACAGACGAAAGAAATGGCCCAAACCCCCCCAATACACATGTATATACATGCGTCCACACACGCAAATATACATACCTAAACAGCTTTCCATGGTTTACCCCAGACGCTTCACATGCCTTGATTCAATCCACTGACAGCACGTCAACCCCGGTATACCACATCGCTCCAATTCACTCTATTCCTTGCCCTCCTTTCACCCTCCTGCATGTTCAGGCCCCAATCACACAAAATCTTTTTAACTCCATCTTTCCACCTCCAATTTGGTCTCCCTCTTCTCCTCGTTCCCTCCACCTCCGACACATATATCCTCTTGGTCAATCTTTCCTCACTCATTCTCTCCATGTGCCCAAACCATTTCAAAACACCCTCTTCTGCTCTCTCAACCAAGCTCTTTTTATTTCCACATATCTCTCTTACCCTTACGTTACTTACTCGATCAAACCACCTCACACCACATATTGTCCTCAAACATCTCATTTCCAGCACATCCATCCTCCTGCGCACATCTCTATCCATAGCCCACGCCTCGCAACCATACAACATTGTTGGAACCACTATTCCTTCAAACATACCCATTTTTGCTTTCCGAGATAATGTTCTCGACTTCCACACATTTTTCAAGGCTCCCAAAATTTTCGCCCCCTCCCCCACCCTATGATCCACTTCCGCTTCCATGGTTCCATCCGCTGACAGATCCACTCCCAGATATCTAAAACACTTCACTTCCTCCAGTTTTTCTCCATTCAAACTCACCTCCCAATTGACTTGACCCTCACCCCTACTGTACCTAATAACCTTGCTCTTATTCACATTTACTCTTAACTTTCTTCTTCCACACACTTTACCAAACTCAGTCACCAGCTTCTGCAGTTTCTCACATGAATCAGCCACCAGCGCTGTATCATCAGCGAACAACAACTGACTCACTTCCCAAACTCTCTCATCCCCAACAGACTTCATACTTGCCCCTCTTTCCAGGACTCTTGCATTTACCTCCCTAACAACCCCATCCATAAACAAATTAAACAACCATGGAGACATCACACACCCCTGCCGCAAACCTACATTCACTGAGAACCAATCACTTTCCTCTCTTCCTACACGTACACATGCCTTACATCCTCGATAAAAACTTTTCACTGCTTCTAACAACTTGCCTCCCACACCATATATTCTTAATACCTTCCACAGAGCATCTCTATCAACTCTATCATATGCCTTCTCCAGATCCATAAATGCTACATACAAATCCATTTGCTTTTCTAAGTATTTCTCACATACATTCTTCAAAGCAAACACCTGATCCACACATCCTCTACCACTTCTGAAACCGCACTGCTCTTCCCCAATCTGATGCTCTGTACATGCCTTCACCCTCTCAATCAATACCCTCCCATATAATTTACCAGGAATACTCAAAAAACTTATACCTCTGTAATTTGAGCACTCACTCTTATCCCCTTTGCCTTTGTACAATGGCACTATGCACGCATTCCGCCAATCCTCAGGCACCTCACCATGAGTCATACATACATTAAATAACCTTACCAACCAGTCAACAATACAGTCACCCCCTTTTTTAATAAATTCCACTGTAATACCATCCAAACATATATATATATATATATATATATATATATATATATATATATATATATATATATATATACATATATATATATATATATATATATATATATATATATATATATATATATATATATATATATATATATATATATATATATATATATATATATATATATATATATATATATTTTTTTTTTTTTTTAATACTATTCGCCATTTCCCGCGATAGCGAGATAGCGTTAAGAACAGAGGACTGGGCCTTTGAGGGAATATCCTCACCTGGCCTCCTTCTCTGTTCCTTCTTTTGGAAAATTAAAAAAAAAAGAAAAAAAACGAGAGGGGAGGATTTCCAGCCCCCCGCTCCCTTCCCTTTTAGTTGCCTTCTACGACACGCAGGGAATACGTGGGAAGTATTCTTTCTCCCCTATCCCCAGGGACATATATATATATATATATATATATATATATATATATATATATATATATATATATATATATATATATATATATATATATATATATATATATATATATATATAAATATCTATATATATATATATATATATATATATATATATATATATATATATATATATATATATATATATAAATATATATATATATATATATATATATATATGTATTTTTTTTTTTATTTTTTATTATACTTTGTCGCTGTCTCCCGCGTTTGCGAGGTAGCGCAAGGAAACAGACGAAAGAAATGGCCCAACCCCCCCCCCATACACATGTATATACATACGTCCACACACGCAAATATACATACCTACACAGCTTTCCATGACTTACCCCAGACGCTTCACATGCCTTGATTCAATCCACTGACAGCACGTCAACCCCGGTATACCACATCGCTCCAATTCACTCTATTCCTTGCCCTCCTTTCACCCTCCTGCATGTTCAGGCCCCGATCACACAAAATCTTTTTCACCCCATCTTTCCACCTCCAATTTGGTCTCCCTCTTCTCCTTGTTCCCTCCACCTCCGACACATATATCCTCTTGTTCAATCTTTCCTTACTCATTCTCTCCATGTGCCCAAACCACTTCAAAACACCCTCTTCTGCTCTCTCAACCACGCTCTTTTTATTTCCACACATCTATCTTACCCTTACGTTACTCACTCGATCAAACCACCTCACACCACACATTGTCCTCAAAAATCTCATTTCCAGCACATCCATCCTCCTGCGCACAACTCTATCCATAGCCCACGCCTCGCAACCATACAACATTGTTGGAACCACTATTCCTTCAAATATACCCATTTTTGCTTTCCGAGATAATGTTCTCGACTTCCACACATTCTTCAAGGCCCCCAGAATTTTCGCCCCCTCCCCCACCCTATGATCCACTTCCGCTTCAATGGTTCCATCCGCTGCCAGATCCACTCCCAGATATCTAAAACACTTCACTTCCTCCAGTTTTTCTCCATTCAAACTCACCTCACAATTGACTTGACCCTCAACCCTACTGTACCTAATAACCTTGCTCTTATTCACATTTACTCTTAACTTTCTTCTTCCACACACTTTACCAAACTCAGTCACCAGCTTCTGCAGTTTCTCACATGAATCAGTTACCAGCGCTGTATCGTCAGCGAACAACAACTGACTCACTTCCCAAGCTCTCTCATCCCCAACAGACTTCATACTTGCCCCTCTTTCCAAAACTCTTGCATTTACCTCCCTAACAACCCCATCCATAAACAAATTAAACACCCATGGAGACATCACACACCCCTGCCGCAAACCTACATTCACTGAGAGCCAATCACTTTCCTCTCTTCCTACACGTACACATGCCTTACATCCTCGATAAAAACTTTTCACTGCTTCTAACAACTTTCCTCCCACACCATATATTCTTAATACCTTCCACAGAGCATCTCTATCAACTCTATCATATGCCTTCTCCAGATCCATAAAAGCTACATACAAATCGATTTGCTTTTCTAAGTATTTCTCACATACATTCTTCAAAGCAAACACCTGATCCACACATCCTCTACCACTTCTGAAACCAAACTGCTCTTCCCCAATCTGATGCTCTGTACATGCCTTCACCCTCTCAATCAATACCCTCCCATAAAATTTACCAGGAATACTCAACAAACTTATACCTCTGTAATTTGAGCACTCACTCTTATCCCCTTTGCTTTTGTACAATGGCACTATGCACGCATTCCACCAATCCTCAGGCACCTCACCATGAGTCATACATACATTAAATAACCTTACCAACCAGTCAACAATACAGTCACCCCCTTTTTTAATAAATTCCACTGCAATACCATCCAAACCTGCTGCCTTGCCGGATTTCATCTTCCGCAAAGCTTTCACTGCCTCTTCTCTGTTTACCAAATCATTTTCCCTAACCCTCTCACTTTGCACACCACCTCGACCAAAACACCCTATATCTGCCACTCTATCATCAAGCACATTCAACAAACCTTCAAAATCCTCACTCCATCTCCTTCTCACATCACCACTACTTGTTATCACCTCCCCATTTGCGCCCTTCACTGAAGTTCCCATTTGCTCCCTTGTCTTACGCACTTTATTTACCTCCTTCCAGAACATCTTTTTATTCTCCCTAAAATTTAATGATACTCTCTCACCCCAACTCTCATTTGCCCTTTTTTCACCTCTTGCACCTTTCTCTTGACCTCCTGTCTCTTTCGTTTATACATCTCCCACTCAATTGCATTTTTTCCCTGCAAAAATCGTCCAAATGCCTCTCTCTTCTCTTTCACTAATACTCTTACTTCTTCACCCCACCACTCACTACCCTTTCTAATCAACCCACCTCCCACTCTTCTCATGCCACAAGCATCTTTTGCGCAATCCATCACTGATTCCCTAAATACATCCCATTCCTCCCCCACTCCCCTTACTTCCATTGTTCTCACCTTTTTCCATTCTGTACTCAGTCTCTCCTGGTACTTCCTCACACAGGTCTCCTTCTCAAGCTCACTTACTATCACCACCCTCTTCACCCCAACATTCACTCTTCTTTTCTGAAAACCCATACAAATCTTCACCTTAGCCTCCACAAGATAATGATCAGACATCCCTCCAGTTGCACCTTTCAGCACATTAACATCCAAAAGTCTCTCTTTCGCACGCCTGTCAATTAACACGTAATCCAATAACGCTCTCTGGCCATCTCTCCTACTTACATAAGTATACTTATGTATATCTCGCTTTTTAAACCAGGTATTCCCAATCATCAGTCCTTTTTCAGCACATAAATCTACAAGCTCTTCACCATTTCCATTTACAACACTGAACACCCCATGTATACCAATTATTCCCTCAACTGCCACATTACTCACCTTTGCATTCAAATCACCCATCACTATAACCCGGTCTCGTGCATCAAAACCACTAACACACTCATTCAGCTGCTCCCAAAACACTTGCCTGTCTTGATCTTTCTTCTCATGCCCAGGTGCATATGCACCAATAATCACCCACCTCTCTCCATCAACTTTCAGTTTTACCCATATTAATCGAGAATTTACTTTCTTACACTCTATCACATACTCCCACAACTCCTGTTTCAGGAGTATTGCTACTCCTTCCCTTGCTCTTGTCCTCTCACTAACCCCTGACTTTACTCCCCAGACATTCCCAAACCACTCTTCCCCTTTACCTTTGAGCTTCGTTTCACTCAGAGCCAAAACATCCAGGTTCCTTTCCTCAAACATACTACCTATCTCTCCTTTTTTCACATCTTGGTTACATCCACACACATTTAGGCACCCCACTCTGAGCCTTCGAGGAGGATGAGCACTCTCCGCGTGACTCCTTCTTCTGTTTCCCATTTTAGAAAGTTAATACAAGGAGGGGAGGATTTCTGGCCCCCTGCTCTCGTCCCCTCTAGTCGCTTTCTACGACACGCGAGGAATACGTGGGAAGTATTCTTTCACCCCAACCCCAGGGATAATATACATATATATATACATATACACATACACACACATATACATACATACGCACATATACACACACACACACATACATATATATACATATGAAAAAATGTACGAAACAATTTAGAAAACTGAAACTTCTAGCTTGAAATGAATGAAAAAAATGAACGTCACATAATGGTTCAACCTCTGGCTATGGAAAAAAGGGAATGTATAATTTATTTACACAAACGTCAATAGCAGTTCTCATCAATTTAACCACTGTATCAATAAGATTCAATGTCTAAGCTACATTTTTCTCCAATTTCACTATTTTCCTTCACATTTTCAATTGTGTCTGAAGGTTCTATATATATATATATATATATATATATATATATATATATATATATATATATATATATATATATATATATATATATATAATGTGAATATATGTGCCTTTATTCATTCCCATCGCCACCTCGCCACACATGGAATAACATCCCCCTCCCCCCTCATGCGTTCGAGGTAGCGCTAGGAAAAGACAACAAAGGCCCCATTCGTTCACACTCAGTCTCTAGCTGTCATGCAATAATGCCCGAAACCACAGCTCCCTTTTCACATCCAGGCCCCACAGAACTTTCCATGGTATACCCCAGACACTACACATGCCCTGGTTCAATCCAGTGACAGCACGTCGACCACGGTATACCAAATCGATCCAACTCACTCTATTCCTTGCCCGCCTTTCACCCTCCTGCATGTTCAGGCCGTAATCACTCAAAATCTTTTTCACTCCATCTTTTCACCTCCAATTTGGTCTCCCACTTCTCCTCGTTCCTTCCACCTCCGACACATATACGCTCTTGGTCAATCTTTCCTCACTCATTCTCTCTAGGCGCCCAAACGATTTCAAAACACCCTCCTCTGCTCTCTCAACCACGCTCTTTTTATTTCCACACATCTCTCTTACCCTTACATTACTTATTCGATCAAACCCCCTCACACCACATATTTTCCTCAAACATCTAGTTTCCAGCACATCCACTCTCCTGCGAACAACTCTATCCATAGCCCACGCCTCGTAACCATACAACATTGTTGGAACCACTAATCCGTCAAACATACCCATTTTTGCTTTCATACATTCTTCAAGGCCCCCAGGATTTTCGCCCCCTCCCCCACCCTATGATTCACTTTCGCTTCCATGGTTCCATCCGCTGCCAGTTCCACTCCTAGATATCTAAAACACTTTACTTCCTCCAGTTTTTCTCCATTCAAACTTATCTCTCAATTGACTTGACCCTCAACGCAAGTGTACCTAATAACCTTGCTCTTATTCACATTTGTACACACATATATATATATATATATATATATATATATATATATATATATATATATATATATATATATATATATATATATATATATATATAAATATTTATATATATATATATATATATATATATATATATATATATATATATATATATATATATATATATATATATATATATATATATATATATATATATATATATATATATATATATATATATATATATATATGTAACCAAGATAGATAGTTGGTTAAACTATAAATTTATCCTAAGCTATATTCTGTTCCCTCAGATCTGATATCTGAGGCCAAGAATCTTTTAAATTAAGCGTGTTGATTGGTTAATGCAACACTGAGGAGCTGGGAAATCTACAGCACTTCTTATTTTGACACATGTTTATTTATATTTCTAAATTGTTTGCAGTACAAGCAGCCAATTTAAAAGTTTACCGTTATCCAGGAAAATGAAAGTTGATTATATAGTTTTATAAAACGATGAGTGACGTTTGAAGTAAATCTGGGCATGTAGGTGTTTTCGGTCAGCAAGGTTACGTTTTTTGTCTCATAATTGGCAAATTGTATGAACTCGTACTGAAGATATTGGGTAAGAGCTATTTTTCTTTATATTGTAGATTATATTATCTCCCCGTTTACGTAATATTCTTTAAATCATTTGTGTCTTGCTTTATTTCACATGACTTTAAGAAAAATATTTTCATATTTATTCTCCACGATGTGTTTTGCATTGGTTACTTTATTTTGGGAGATGCAATATCACTCAGATACTATTTCTGAAATGTTATACCACCTCTTCTTTGGTTTTTTATTTCTGGCTGAGAAAATAATTGAAAATGAAGGGATCGTTGAGAAACAAAAGTGTACCGTGCCAGTCTGCCGACACTGCAACTTACCCCACATTATCTAAAGGATTGTGGTTGTTTATTTCACAACTTCTCTCTGTGATCTGATGATATTATGAAAACCTTTCATTACAGAGCTGAAAATTCTTTGAAAGATATAGGTAACTGATACCCAATGATGATATTTACTCAGAATTCTCTCTCTCTCTCTCTCTCTCTCTCTCTCTCTCTCTCTCTCTCTCTCTCTCTCTCTCTCTCTCTCTCTCTCTCTCTCTCTCTCTCTCTCTCTCTCTCTCTCTTCGTTTGTGAGTTTTATGAATGGCATGTAAACTCTCATATGGACTCAGATTTAGCTTGGAAAATAAACTAATGGAGACTACTGGCTACCTTATTTACTACTTTAGTAGTATGATGTAAGAGACTTAACAGGTGTCGTGAACAGGTCAGAGACGGTTTTTACAGAGCATGTAGATGAGTCAGTGTTATAACAATTGTCAGATTTTCACGTTTTAATCTGCAGTAATTACGCCTGATAATCATAAAATATTAAGAAATATTTCAGATCTATCCTAATTGATGCAGTTCCTTGATCTGTCTAACCATAAATAAACCAATAAATGGCAATAAAAAAAAGTTGGCTAGGCTTTTACAGCAGCCTGATTGGTGCCGGGTCTCCACTCTCTGGCTGGAGGTGTTCCCGCGGCAGCCAGTCATTGTCGTTTGGTAACGAAAGTGACTCCTACTCCACGCACACCTTTCACCTGTTTGTGTCCACAAAGGCCAGCTAAGTTCTGAGTCCACCCAGCTATCATATTTGAGTGTACAGGGTATAGTTTGCAGATTACTACGTTCTCTCTCTCTCTCTCTCTCTCTCTCTCTCTCTCTCTCTCTCTCTCTCTCTCTCTCTCTCTCTCTCTCTCTCTCTCTCTCTCTCTCCTCTCTCTCTCTCTCTCTCTCTCTGTCATATAGTAAAGCCTCACCCTTGCTAAATGTGATGAATGGTGTACCAAAGGAGTTAATCTTTAACCCCTTCATTATCTTCCTTAATGATTCACAGTTGGCTCTTAAACGTAAGAATTCGAAATCTGCCGTTGGTAAAAACTCAGTTATAGAGCTGTAAATGGTTAGATAAACAGTAGATGAAGTCTAATGCAGGCATATGTAAAGTTATTCACTTATGAGATAAGGATAGTAAATACAGCTATCAGATATATTGAGATCCTCTAAGTAAATGAAAAAAGGATATTGAAATTGTTAGTGATAATATGAATTAAACTAAACAATGCACGGTAGCAACATAAAACAAAAACTGGAAACGTTGATTACAAAATAAGTTAAACAATACTAACACCTTTTTTAATGCTATAGGAAGACCTACACCTTGAATATGTGGTTCAGTTCTGGTGCTAAAACTACAAGATAATGAGGAAAACCTGGATCACGCCTAGTTTTGGGAAACAAAACAGATATCAGCTTTAAGAAACTTTACACATGAGTAGATGTATTCTTGTATTTCTTTTCTTTATTGAGCGTAGACTTGGCTCTTTCGTAACAAAAATTTTCCGAATTCTTAATCTTGACACTGTAATCTGAATGTTAGAAAAATAAGTTACTAGGACAAATGGAATGACACCTAAAGCTAGAAGTTGTAACACTGATTTGCGACAATGTTTTTGTGCAAATAGATGTGTTGAGCACTGGAATAAGTCACGTCAAACGTTGTTGTTAGAAAGACTATAGCTAACTTCAAAAACTGGTTAGACAAGTGCTTCACTACTTCAGGTACCTGCTGAACGAACGCTGTACACACTAAATTGCTTTTCCCATTTCAGATGCTAAGAGTATATTATAGTGAAGAAGGTGGAATAGTTCAGTAAGAACTTATAAAGGATTTCCGCTTTATTCTATCCTGTAAAACCGATGCACGATTACTTCACTTATGCATGATTTTTCATTGATTCTTTTTCCTGCCTGTTGTTGTTGTTGTTGTCGGGGAGAGTGGAGGATGGGAAACCAGCCCTCTTACGGTTCTATTGTTATATCATAAACTTACATTAAGAACTAGACAGATTAAAGTTTAAAGATAGATGTCCTAAGTATGGGACAACAGGCCCTTTACTCTCTCTCTCTCTCTCTCTCTCTCTCTCTCTCTCTCTCTCTCTCTCTCTCTCTCTCTCTCTCTCTCTCTGCAAGCCTTCGATGTCGTGAGTGTTTTAGAACGTAGCTCCGTAAGCTTTCTAACAACATTCAGACACATTATGAACAATGAAAGTCATTCCTGGTCTGCATTTCATGAAAATGAGCACTTTAAGTAAAATACTTACATGTCATTCTTACCAAGTTCTTGAGAAATCTTTTAGAGTTACAAATAAGAGAGAAGTGATGAGTTGAACTATGCAATGACAATTTTTTCCTAGATAAATTTTATCAGACGAGTCGTAGGGATCATTATTTTCTTACATACTCTATAACAAAATAAGATGAATCAAATTTAAGACATATCTTGAGAATCATGAAATAAAGTAAGACATGGCATTAATGGTTCTTCTTTTTAGCTGATTGACACTAGAGCAGCTCGGCTAAGCGCCCAGTGTCTATCATCCTGCAACATATCTTTTGTTTTCTCTGTCTCTTCTTGATCTCTTAATTCCTAAGAACCTTCATACAAATCCTTCACAAATTTGTGTCCTTATGAAAAGCCATTCATCTAATTAATCATCAAGTAGCTTACAAAAACTACAAAGGAATGCAATCAGCAACAGCCGTCTGTATTCTGTCGAGGATGTTGGTGAAAGAAGAAGAGACTGAAAACATAGAGGCTCGTGAAGACAAGGTAGACAGACAAATAAATGACTTACTGAGAAAAGTCTGTAAACTTTTTTAATAACTGAGGCGAACATAATAACAGTTGGAGGTTTAAATCGAGGTATTCATCTAGTCTAGCTTCAGCGGTATTTATGGTGCACATAGTTTTCGACTATTCAGACTGGTAACCTCTGTCATATGATTACAATCCTGTTGAGGTAATAGTCCCTTGATTCATTCGAAGTAAACCTCTCACATACGAGTTTGCATTCATCACCACGGGGGAAATTAGACTGATCTAGTCTTAGATAACTATTTAACAGCTGAATACATATGTGGAATCATCTATTAACGTTTACTCTTCTAAGGTAAATAGTCCAATGTCATGTTGATGACTTTCATAGAATTTTACGTTTCACTCAATAAATCATCTTAGTAGCTAATCACTGTACTAACTCTTTCCTTTTTACGTCTCTTATTTGTCAAGTACAGCAGAACCTGAATCCAATACTCAAGGTAGAAACACGCCAAAGAATTGTACATAATGAGGATTAGTTTCATAGAAATGAGTTTGAATGCCATTGCTATAAAGCTACTGTTGTCTGTGAGTTTTGATGTCCTGCAAGATAGCCCTCTAACATTGTCATTGATATACATCAGAACGAGAACATGTCTTAAGACTTATCTTCGCGACACTTTCTGTTCAGTCCAAACATTCCAAAACTCGGCAGTCAATCATCACTCTTTCTTTATGGCCAGTTAACCAGTTCTCAATCCACTAAAGATTAACACAATCTAACATATAACTTTTCATTTGTTAGTAAACCATGATGAGTGACTCTGTCGTAGGCTGTACAGAAATGTGAAGACAAGACCTCAATTATTTTTCTTTCAAAATACAGGTTAATTTTATCATACTATTGATCAAACATATTGGTCAGAAGTGAGCGGGTGAGTGGAACACCAGGAAGTACCAGGAAGGTACCAGAAGAGATTGAGTGTACAATGGCAAAATGTGAGAGCAAATGAAGTGAGGGGAGTGGGTGAGGAGTGGGATGCATTTAGGGAAAGAGTGATGGCTTGCGCAAAAAATGTATGTGGCATGAGAAAGGTGGGAGATGGACAGATTAGAAAGGGTAGTAAGTGGTGGGATGAGGAAGTAAAGTTATTAGTTAAAGGGAAAAAGGAGGCGTTTGGACGATACCTGCAAGGAATGAGTGCAACTGACAAGGAGATGTATAAAAGAAAGATGCAGGAGGTCAAGAGATAGGTGCACGGGTTGAAAAGAGGGAATATGAGAGTTGGGGTGAGATAGTATCATTGAATTTTAGAGAGCATAAAAAGATGTTTTGGAAGGAGTTAAATAACGTGCTCAGACAAGATAACAAATGGGACATCGGTGAAGAGACCGGTGGGGAACAAATAGAGGTAGTGATGAAGTGAAAAGGAGATGGAGTAAGTATCATGAAGGTTTATTAAATGTGCTTGATGATAGAGTGGCAAATATAGGGTGTTTTGTTCGGGTTGGTGTGCAAAGTGAGAGGGTCGGAAAGAATGGTTTGGTTAAGAGGGAAGTAGTGAAAGTTTTGTAGAAAATGAATTCCGGCAAGGCGGTTGGTGAGGATGGCATTACAGAGTTATTAATTGAAAAAGGGGTTGACTGTGTTGTTGACTGGTTGGTAAGGATATTCAATGTATATATGGTTCACGGTGAAGTGCCTGAGATTGACGGAATTCATGCATAGTGCCACTGTACAAAGGCAAAGGGGATAAATGTGAGTGTTCAAACTATAGAGGCATACGTTTGTTGAGTATTCATGGAAAATCATATGAGAGGGTGAAGGCATGTACAAAGCATCATAGTGAGGAAGAGAATTATTGATTCAGAAGTGGCAGAGGATGTGTGGATCAGGTGTCTGCTTTGAAGAATGTGTGTGAGAAATACTTAGAAAAACAAAGAGATTTGTATGTAGCATTCATGAATCTGGAGAAGCCATATGACAGGGTTGATAGAGATGCTTTATAGAAGGTCGTAAGAGTATATGGTGTGGGAGGGAATATGCCAAAAGGAATTAAAAGTTTTTACCTAGGATGTAAGGCATGTGTGCGAGTAGGAAGAGAAGGGAGTGATTGGTTCCCGGTGATTCTCGGTCTGCAGCAGGGTGTGTGGTGTCCCGATAGTTGTTTAGTTTGTTTATTGATAGGATGGTTAGGGAGGTAGATGCAAGAGCTTTGGAGAGAGGGTGAGTATGCAGTTTATTGGGCATCATATCGCCTGGGAAGTGTCAGACGTTGTTCGCCAATGATACAGATCTAGTGGCTGATTCGAGTGAGAAATTGTAGAAGTTGGTGACTGACTTTGGAAAAGAGTGTGAAAGGAGAATGTTGAGAGAAATGTCATAAAACCAAGGTCATTAGGTTCACTATGGTTGCGAGACAAGTAAACTGGGATGTAAGTTTGAGTGGAGAAAATTGGAGGAAATGAACTGTTATACATATCTGGGAGTGGACTTATAGGTGGATGGAACCATTGAAGCGGAAATGAGTCACATGGTGGGGGAGGGGGCGAAGGTTCTGGAAGCAATGAAGAATGTGGAACGAGACAACGTTATCTCGGTGAGCAACCATGATATACTCGAAAGAATAGTAGTTCCAACATTATGATATGGTGGCAAGTTATTGGCTATAGGTAAGGTTGCACCGAGAGGGTGGATGTGTTGAAAATGAAATGTTTGAGGACAATATATGGTGTGAGGTGGATTGATCGAGTAAGTAATAAAAACGTGAGAGAGATATGTAGAAAAAAAGTGTGTGGTTGAGAGAGCACACGAAGGGTGTGTTGAAATGGTTGGGCATATGGAGACAATGAGAGAGGAAAGATTGACAAGGAGGATATATGTGTCTGAGGTGGAGGGAAGAAGGAGAAGCTAGAGACCAAATTGGAGATGAAAAGATGGAGTGAAAAAGAGTTTGAGCGACCGGGGCCTTAGCATACAGGTAAGTAAGAGGCGTATAAGGAAGACAGTGAGTTGGAACGTGCTGTAAACGGACTGAACCAGAGCAAGTGAAACGTTTATGGTAAACCAAGGAAATGTCTGTCTAGCCTAGATATGTATAGGAATCTGTGGTTTCAGTGCATTACATATGACAGCTAGAGACTGAGTGTAAACGAATGTGGCCACTTTTGTGTTTTCCTGGCGCTACCTCGCTGAAGCAGGGCGAAGCGATGCTGTTTCTTGTTGGGGCGGGAAAGCACCAGGAGTGGATGAAATCAAGAAAGAATGAATAGGTACTTGTGTATATATGCATATGTCGGTGTATGCTTATGTATATGCATGAATAATTGAATATGTTGCTATGTATATGTACATATTTGCAGATATGAGAGTAATATATATATATATATATATATATATATATATATATATATATATATATATATATATATATATATATATATATATATATATATATATATATATATATATATATATATATATATATATATATATATATATATATATATATATATATATATATATATTTATTATTAGTATTTTGCTTTGTCGCTGTCTCCCGCGTTTGCGAGGTAGCGCAAGGAAACAAACGAAAGAAATGGCCAAACCCAGCCCCATGCACATGAATATACATACACGTCCACACACGCAAATATACATACCCATACATCTCAATGTACACATATATATACACACACAGATACATACATATATACACGCACACAATTCACACTGTCTGACTTCATTCATTTCCATAGCCACCTCGCTACACATGGAATAACAACCCCCTTCCCCCCTCATGTTTTCGAGTTAGCGCTAAGAAAAGACAACAAAGGCCCCATTCGTTCACACTCAGTCTCTAGCTGTCATGCAATAATGCCCGAAACCACAGCTCCCTTTCCACATCCAGGCACCACACAACTTTCCATGGTTTATCCCAGACGCTTCACATGCCCTGATTCAATCCATTTACAGCACGTCGACGCTGGTATACCACATCGATCCAATTCACTCTGTTCCTTGCCCGCCTTTCACCCTCCTGCATGTTCAGGCACCGAACACACAAAATCTTTTTCACTCCATCTTTCCACCTCCAATTTGGTCTCCCACTTCTCCTCGTTCACTCCGTCTCCGACACATATATCCTCTTGGTCAATCTTTCCTCAATCATTCTCTCTATGTGCACCAACGATTTCAAAACACCCTCTTCTGCTCTCTCAACCACGCTCTTTTTATTTCCACACATCTCTCTTACCCTTACATTACTTACTCGATCTAAACACCTCACACCACATATCGTTCTCAAACATCTCATTTCCAGCACACCCACGCCTCGCAACCACACAACATTGTTGGAACCACTATTCCTTCAAACATAGCCATTTTTGCTTTCGGAGATAATGTTCTCGACTTCCACACATTCTTCAAGGCTCCCAGGATTTTCGCCCCCGCCCCCACCCTATGATTCACTTCAGCTTCCATGGTTCCATCCGCTGCCAGATCCACTCCCAGATATCTAAAACACTTTACTTCCTCCAGTTTTTCTCCATTCAAACTTACCTCCCAATTAACTTGACCCTCAACCCTACTGTACCTAATAACCTTGCTCTTCTTCACATTTACTATCAACTTTCTTCTTTCACACACTTTACTAAACTCAGTCACCAGCTTCTGCAGTTTCTCACAAGAATCAGCCACCAGCGCTGTATCATCAGCGAACAACAACTGACTCACTTCCCAAGCTCTCTCACCCGCAACAGACTTCATACTTGCCACTCTTTCGAAAACTCTTGCATTCACCTCCCTAACAACCCCATCCATAAACAAATTCAGTAACCATGGAGACATCACACACCCCTGCCGCAAACCTACATTCACTGAGAACCAATCGCTTTCCTCTCTTCCCACATGTACATATGCCTTACATCATCGATAAAAACTTTTCACTGCTTCCAACAACTTCCCTCCCACACCATATATTCTTAGTACCTTCCACAGAGCCTCTCTATCAACTGTATCATATGCCTTCTCCAGATCCATAAATGCTACATACAAATCCATTTGCTTTTCTAAGTATTTCTCACATACATTTTTCAAAGCAAACACCTGATCCACACACCCTCTACGACTTGTGGAACCACACTGCTCTCCCCCAATCTGATGCTCTGTACATGCCTTCACCCCCTCAATCAATACCCTCCCACATAATTTACCAGGAATACTCAACAAACTTATACCTCTGTAATTTGAGCACTCACTCTTATCCCCTTTGCCTTTGTACAATATATATATATATATATATATATATATATATATATATATACATATATATATATATATATATATATATATATATATATATATATATATATATATATATATATATATATATATATATATATATATATATATATATATATATATATATATATATATATATATATATATTATCCCTGGGGATAGGGGAGCAAGAATACTTCCCACGTATTCCCTGCGTGTCGTAGAAGGCGACTAAAAGGGGAGGGAGTGGGGGGCTGGAAATCCTCCCCTCTCATTTTTTTTTAAATTTTCCAAAAGAAGGAACAGAGAATTGGGCCAGGTGAGGGTAGTCCCTCAAAGGCCCAGTCATCTGTTCTTAACGCTACCTCGCTAATGCGGGAAATGGCGAATAGTTTGAAAGAAAGAAATACATATATATATATATATATATATATATATATATATATATATATATATATATATATATATATATATATATATATATATATATATATATATATATATATATATATATATATATATATATATATGTATATATATATATATATATATATATATATATATATATATATATATATATATATATATATATATATATATATATATATATATATATATATATATATATATATAATTCATTTATTATTAATTTTGCTTTGTCGCTGTCTCCCGCTTTAGCGACGTAGCTCAAGCAAACAGGCGAAGGAATGGCCCAACCCACCCACATACACATGTATGTATATACATACACTCCCACACACAAAAATTTACATTCCTATACATCTCAATGTATACATATATGTACACAGAAAGACTTATACATATATACACATGTATATAATTCATACTGTCTACCTTTCTTTAATCCCATCGCCACCTCGCCAGACATGGAATAACAACCATCTGTACCCTCATGTGTGCGAGGTAGCGCTAGGAAAAGACAACAAAGGCCCCACTCGTTTACATTCAGCCTCTACCTGTCATGTAATAATGTACCGAAACCACAGCTCCCTTTCCACATCCAGGCCCCACAGAACTTTCTATGGTTTACCCGAGACGCTTCACATGCCCTGGTTCAATCCATTGACATCACGTCGTCCCCGGTATACCATATCGTTCCAATTCACTCTATTCCTTCCACGCCTTTCACCCTCCTGCATGTTCAGGCCCCGATCACTCGAAATCTTTTTCACTCCATCTTTCCACCTCCAATTTGGTCTCCCACTTCTCCTCGTTCCCTCCACCTCCGACATATATATCCTCTTGGTCAATCTTTGGTCACAGATTCTCTCCATGTGACCAAACCATTTCAAAACACCCTCTTCTGCTCTCTCAACCACACTCTTTTTATTTCCACACATCTCTCTTACCCGTACATTACTTACTCTATCAAACAACCTCACACCACAAATTGTCCTCAAACATCTCATTTCTAGCACATCCACCCTTCTGCGCACAACTCTATCCATAGCCCACGCCTCGCAACCATCCAACATTGTTGGAACCAGTGTTCCTTCAAACATACCCATATTTGCTTTTCAACATAATCTTCTCGACTTCCTCACATTCTTCAAGGCTCCCAGAATTTTCGCCCCCTCCCCCAACCTATGACTCATTTCGCTTCCATGGTTACATCCGCTGCCAGATCCACACCCAGATATCTAAAACACTTTACTTCCTCCAATTTTTCACCATTCAAACGTACCTCCCAATTGACTTGACCTTCAACCCTACTGTACCTAATAACCTTGCTCTTATTCATATTCACTCTCAACTTTCTTCTTTCACACTCTTTACCAAACTCAGTCAACATTTCTCACATGAATCAGCCACCAGCGCTGTATCATCAGCGAACAACAGCTGACTCACTTCCCAAGCTCTCTCATCCACAACTAACTGCATTTTTGCCCCTCTTTCCAAAACTCTTGCATTTACCTCCCTAACAACTCCATCCATAAACAAATTCAGTAACCATGGAGACATCACACACCCCTGCCGCATACCTACGTTCACTGAGAACCAATCACTTTCCTCTCCTCCTACACGTACACATGCCTTACATCCTCGAAAAAAAACTTTTCACTGCTTCTAACAACTTACCTCGTACACAATATATTCTTAATACCTTCCACAGAACATCTCAATCAACTCTATGATATCCCTTCCCCAGATCCATAAATGCTACATACAAATCCATTTGCTTTTCTAAGTATTTCTCACATACATTCTTCAATGCAAACACCTGATCCACACATCATCTACCACTTCTGAAACTATACTGCTCTTCCACAATCTGATGCTCTGTACATGCCTTCACCCTCTCAATCAATACCCCCCCATATAACTTACCAGGAATACTCAACAAACTTATACCTCTGTAACTTGAGCACTCTTATTCCCTTTGTCTTTGTACAATGGCACTATGTAAGCATTCCACCAATCCTCAGGCACCTCACCATGAATCATGCATACATTAAATAACCTTACCAACCAGTCAGCAACACAGTCAACCCCTTTTCTAATAAACTCCACTGCAGTATCATCCAAACCCGCTGCCTTGCCGGCTTTCATCTTTCGCAAAGCTTTTACTACCTCTTCTCTGTTATCAAATCATTTTCCTTAACCCTCTCACTTTGCACACCACCTCGACCAAAACACCCTATATCTGCCACTCTATCATCAAACACCTTCAACAAACCCTCAAAATACTCACTCCATCTCCTTCTCACATCAGCACTACTTGGTATCTCCTCCCTATTAGCCCCCTTCACTGAAGTTCCCATTTGCTCCCTTGTCTTACGCACTTTATTTAACTCCTTCCAAAACATCTTTTTATTCTCCCTAAAATTTAAAGATAATCTCTCACCCCAACTCTCATTTGCCCTCTTTTTCACCTCTTGCACCTTTCTCTTGACCTCCTGCCTCTTTCTCTTATACATCTCGCACTCATTTGCATTTTTTCCCTGCAAAAATCGTCCAAATGCATCTCTCTTCGCTTTCACTAATAATCTTACTTCTTCATCCAACCACTCACTCCCCTTTCTAATCAACCCACCTCCCACGCTTCTCATGCCACAAGCATCTTTTGCACAAGCCATCACTGCTTCCCTAAATACATCCCATTCCTCCCCCACTCCCCTTACCTCCTTTGTTCTCACCTTTCTCCATTCTGTACTCAGTCTCTCCTGGTACTTCCTCACACAAGTCTCCCTCCCAAGCTCACTTACTCTCACCACTCTCTTCACCACAACATTCTCTCTTCTTTTCTGAAAACCCCTACAAATCTTCACCTTCGCTTCCACAAGATAATGATCAGAAATCCCTCCAGTTGCACCTCTCAACACATTAACATCCAAAAAATCTCTCTTTCGCACGCCTATCAATTAACACGTAATCCAATGTCTCTCTTTGGCAATCTCTCCTACTTCCATACGTATACTTATGTATATCTCTCTTTTTAGACCAGGTATTCCCAATCACCAGTCCTTTTCAGCACGTAAATCTACAAGTTCTTCACCATTTCCATTTACAATACTGAACACCCCATGAATACCAATTATTCCCTCAACCGCCACATTACGCACCTGTGCATTCAAATCACCCATCACTATAACCCGGTCTTGTGTATCAAAACCAATAACATACTCATTCACCTGCTCCCAAAACACTTGCCTCTCATGATCTTTCTTCTCATGCCCAGGTGCATATGCACCAATAATCACCCATCTCTCTCCATCAACTTTCAGTTTTACCCTTATTAATCTAGAATTTACTTTCTTACACTCTATCACATACTCCCACAAGTCTTGTTTCAGGAGTAGTGCTACTCCTTCCCTTGCTCTTGTCCTCTGACTAGCCCTTACTTTACTCCCAAGACATTCCGAAACCGCTATTCCCCTTTACCCTTGAGCTTCGGTTCACTCAGAGCCAAAACATCCAGTTTCCTTTCCTCAAACATGCTACCTATCTCTCCTTTTTTTTCTCATCTTGGTTACATCCACACACATTTACACACCCCAATATGAGCCTTCGAGGAGGATGAGCACTCCCCGCGTGACTCCTTCTTCTGTTTTACCATTTAGAAAGTTAAAATACAAGGAGGGGAGAATATCTGGACCCCCCTCCCGTCCCTTAAGTCGCCTTCTACGACACGTGAGGAATGCGTATATATATATATATATATATATATATATATTTTTTTTTTTTTTTTTTTTTTTTTTTTATACTTTGTCGCTGTCTCCCGCGTTTGCGAGGTAGCGCAAGGAAACAGACGAAAGAAATGGCCCAACCCCCCCCCATACACATGTACATACGTCCACACACGCAAATATACATACCTACACAGCTTTCCATGGTTTACCCCAGACGCTTCACATGCCTTGATTCAATCCACTGACAGCACGTCAACCCCTGTATACCACATCGCTCCAATTCACTCTATTCCTTGCCCTCCTTTCACCCTCCTGCATGTTCAGGCCCCGATCACACAAAATCTTTTTCACTCCATCTTTCCACCTCCAATTTGGTCTCCCTCTTCTCCTCGTTCCCTCCACCTCCGACACATATATCCTCTTGGTCAATCTTTCCTCACTCATTCTCTCCATGTGCCCAAACCATTTCAAAACACCCTCTTCTGCTCTCTCAACCACGCTCTTTTTATTTCCACACATCTCTCTTACCCTTACGTTACTCACTCGCTCAAACCACCTCACACCACACATTGTCCTCAAACATCTCATTTCCAGCACATCCATCCTCCTGCGCACATCTCTATCCATAGCCCACGCCTCGCAACCATACAACATTGTTGGAACCACTATTCCTTCAAACATACCCATTTTTGCTTTCCGAGATAATGTTCTCGACTTCCACACATTTTTCAAGGCTCCCAAAATTTTCGCCCCCTCCCCCACCCTATGATCCACTTCCGCTTCCATGGTTCCATCCGCTGACAGATCCACTCCCAGATATCTAAAACACTTCACTTCCTCCAGTTTTTCTCCATTCAAACTCACCTCCCAATTGACTTGACCCTCACCCCTACTGTACCTAATAACCTTGCTCTTATTCACATTTACTCTTAACTTTCTTCTTCCACACACTTTACCAAACTCAGTCACCAGCTTCTGCAGTTTCTCACATGAATCAGCCACCAGCGCTGTATCATCAGCGAACAACAACTGACTCACTTCCCAAGCTCTCTCATCCCCAACAGACTTCATACTTGCCCCTCTTTCCAGGACTCTTGCATTTACCTCCCTAACAACCCCATCCATAAACAAATTAAACAACCATGGAGACATCACACACCCCTGCCGCAAACCTACATTCACTGAGAACCAATCACTTTCCTCTCTTCCTACACGTACACATGCCTTACATCCTCGATAAAAACTTTTCACTGCTTCTAAAAAACTTACCCGTACCCAATTATTCTTAATCCCTTTTCCAAAGAACACTCAATAACTCATGATTCCCTTCCCCCCGATCCAAAAATTTGCAACTTTAAAAAACCATTTGCTTTTCTAAGTATTTCTCACTTTCCCTTTTCTTAAATTGCAAACACCTGATCCCACATCATCCCATTTTCAAAAACCCTTTTTACTGCTCTTCCACAATCTGATGCCCCCTTTACACCCTTAAACCCTTTTTCAAAAATACCCCCCCATATAACTTACCGGGAAATACTCAAAAAAAATTTATCCCTCTTTTAACTTGAGAAACTTTATTCCCTTTGTCTTTTTTCAATGGCATTTTGTAAGCATTCCACCAATCCTCGGGCACCTCCCCATGAATCTTCAAACATTAAATAACCTTAAAAACCATCAGCAACACAGTAAAACCCCTTTTTTCTAATAAACCCCCACTCCCAGTTTCCCCAAAACCCCGGGCTCCCCTTTCCCGGGTTTTAAATCTTTCGCAAAGTTTTTACAAACCTTTCTCTGTTATAAAATAAATTTTCCTTAACCCTCTCACTTGAAAACACACCCAAACCCAAAAAAAACCCTATATCTCCCACTCTATCATCAAACATTTCCCAACAAACCCTCAAATCCCAAACCCCCATCCCCTTTCCCCCAAAATCAGCACTATTGGTACTCCTCCCTATTAGCCCCCTTCACTGAATTTTCCCATTTGCCCCCTTGTCTTACGAAACTTTTTTTAAACTCCTTCCAAAACTTCTTTTTTTTTTCCCCCAAAAATTTTAAGTTTAATCTCTCACCCCAACTCTCATTTGCCCTTTTTTTTCACCTTTTGCCCCTTTTCTTTGGGACCTCCTCCCTCTTTCCTTATACATCTCCCCCACTCATTTGCTTTTTTTTCCCCGCAAAAATCGTCCCAAATTTCATCTCTCTTTGCTTTTTACTAATAATCTTACATCTTCCCCCCTCCCAAACCCCTCATCCCCTTTCTAATCAACCCCCCTCCCCCGCTTCTATGCCCCAAGCATCTTTTGCACAAGCCATTTACTGCTTCCCTAAATACATCCCTTTTCCCCCACTCCCCCTTACCTCCTTTGGTTTTTTACTTTCTCCCTTTTTGTACTCAGTCTCTCCTTGGCTTCCTCACCCCAATCTCCCCCCCAAGCTCCTTTTCTCTCACCACTCTCTTCACCCCAACAAAAATCTCTTTTTTCCCGAAAACCCCCACAAATTTTTCACCTTCCGCTTCCAAAAGATAATGATCAGAAAAAAAACCCCAGTTTTTCCCCCTCCAAAACAAAACATCCAAAAAATCTCTCTTTTTGCAACCTTTCAATTAACACGTAATCCCAAATTTTCCCCTTTTGGGAATCTCTCCTTCTTCCATTCGGATACTTATGTTATTCTCCTTTTTTTGAAACCCGGTATTTCCCCTTTACCATTCCCCTTTTTACACTAAAAAAACAAGTTCTTCACCATTTCCAATTTTCATACTGAAACACCCATAAAATACCAATTTTTCCCCTCAACCGCATTACGCCCGTGCATTCAAACACCCTCACTAAAACCCCGGTTTGGTTCAAAACAAAACTTTCTCATTCATGCCCCCAAAAAATTGCCTTCATGATTTTCTTCTCAGCCCGGTGCAACACAATAACACCCTCTCTTTTCCCATCAATTTTTCAGTTTTCCCCTTTATTAATTGAATTTACTTTTTACACTTACCCACAACTCCCACAAGTTTGTTTCGGAGTAGGACTTCCCCTTGCTTTGTCCTGACTGCCCTTACTTTACCCCCAAGACTTTTCCAAAACCGTTTCCCCCTTTCCCCTTGAGTTTGGGTTTTCATCGGCAAAACATCCAGTTTCCTTTCCCTCAAAATGCCCCTTTTTCCCCTTTTTTTTTCCATTTGGGTTAAACCCCCACACACATTTAACCCCCCAATTTGACTTCGAGGAGGAACCCTCCCCGCGTGACCCCTTCTTTTTTTTTACCTTTTAGAAAGTTAAAATAAAGGAGGGGAGAATATGGACCCCCCCCCCGTCCTTAATCCCCTTTACGACACGTGGGGAAATGCGATTTATTTTATATAATTATATATTTTTTTTTTTTTTTTTTTTTTTTTTTTTTATACTTGTCGCTGTCCCCCGCTTTTGCGGGTTCGAAGGAAAAGACGAAAGAAATCCCCCAACCCCCCCCCCTTAAAATGTACATACGCCCACACACGCAAATCATCCTACAATTTTCCCCAGGTTTTCCCCCCAGGCTCACATGCCTTGATTCAATCACGACAGCACGTAAACCCCCCTGTATACACATCGCTCCAATTCCTCTTTTCCTTCCCCCTTTTTCCCCTCGCATGTGGGCCCCCGTCACCAAAATTTTTTTCCCCCATCTTTCCCCCCTCCAATTTTGGGTTCCCCCTTTTCTCCCGTTCCCCCCACCCCCGACACATTTTCCCCTTTGGGGGGGTCAAATTTTTCCCTCACCATTCTCTCCATGTGCCCAAAACCCTTTAAAAAAACCCCCTTTGCTCTTAACCCCTCTTTTTATTTCCACAAATCTCTTACCCTTAGTTCTCCCGCTCAAAAAACCCCCTCACACCAAAATTTTCCCCAAAATCTCATTTCCAGCACATCCCTCCCCTGCGCACATTCTATCCATAGCCCACGCCCCGCAACCATACAAATTGTTGGGAACCCAAAATTTCCTTCAAACATACCATTTTTTCTTTCCCAGATAAAGTTCTCGACTTAACATTTTTCAAAGGGTAAAATTTTTTCCCCCCCCCCCACCCCATGATCCCTTTGCTTCCTGGGTTCTCCCCTGACGACACCCGTACTAAAAATCACTTCCCCCAGTTTTTTTCCATTCAAAATCACCTCCCAATTTTACTTGACCCTCACCCCTACGTACCTAATTAACTTGCTCTTATTCCATTTTTCCTTAACTTTCTTCTTCCACACCTTACCAAACCAGTCACCCGCTTTTTGGTTTTCAATGAACAGCCCCCCACGTGTTCATCAGCGAACAAAACGATCACTTCCCCAAATCTCTCATCCCAACAGACTTTAACTTGCCCCTCTTTCCAGGGTCTTGCATTTTTTTTTCCTCCCTAACAACCCCCTCCATAAACAATTAAACAACCCTGGAGACATACACACCCCTGCCGCAAACCCCACATTCCTGAGAAAACCAATCACTTTTTCTTCCTCACGTACACATGCCTACATCCTCGATAAAAACTTTTTATGTTTAAAACTTGCCTCCCACCCATATATTTTTAATACCTTCCCCAGGCATCTTACAACTCTATCATTGCCTTCTCCAGATCCCTAAATGTACATTTCAAAACCATTTGCTTTTCTAAGTATTTTTTACATAAATTTTTCAAAGAAAACCTGATCCACACATCCTCTACCACTTCTGAAACCGCACTGCTCTTCCCCAATCTGATGCTCTGTACATGCCTTCACCCTCTCAATCAATACCCTCCCATATAATTTACCAGGAATACTCAACAAACTTATACCTCTGTAATTTGAGCACTCACTCTTATCCCCTTTGCCTTTGTACAATGGCACTATGCACGCATTCCGCCAATCCTCAGGCACCTCACCATGAGTCATACATACATTAAATAACCTTACCAACCAGTCAACAATACAGTCACCCCCCTTTTTAATAAATTCCACTGCAATACCATCCAAACCTGCTGCCTTGCCGGCTTTCATCTTCCGCAAAGCTTTTACTACCTCTTCTCTGTTTACCAAATCATTTTCCCTAACCCTCTCACTTTGCACACCACCTCGACCAAAACACCCTATATCTGCCACTCTGTCATCAGACACATTCAACAAACCTTCAAAATACTCATTCCATCTCCTTCTCACATCACCGCTACTTGTTATCACCTCCCCATTTACGCCCTTCACTGAAGTTCCCATTTGCTCCCTTGTCTTACGCACCCTATTTACCTCCTTCCATATATATATATATATATATATATATATATATATATATATATTTTTTTTTTTTTTTTTTTTCATACTATCCGCCATTTCCCGCGACAGCGAGGTAGCGTTAAGAACAGAGGACTGGGCCTTTGAGGAAATATCCTCACCTGGCCCTCTTCTCTGTTCCTTCTTTTGGAAAAAAAAAAAAAAAAAAAAAACGAGAGGGGAGGATTTCCAGCCCCCCGCTCCTTTCCCTTTTAGTCGCCTTCTTCGACACGCATATATATATATATATATATATATATATATATATATATATATATATATATATATATATATATATATATATATATATATATATATATATATACATATATATATATATATATATATATATATATATATATATATATATATATATATATATATATATATATATATATATATATGAATGGAGAGAAACTGGAGGAAGTGAAGTGTTTTAGATATCTGGGAGTGGATCTGGCAGCGGAGGGAACCATGGAAGCGGAAGTGGATCATAGGGTGGGGGAGGGGGCGAAGATTATGGGAGCCTTGAAAAATGTGCGGAAGTCGAGAATATTATCTCGGAAAGCAAAAATGGGTATGTTTGAAGGAATAGTGGTTCCAACAATGTTGTATGGTTGCGAGGCGTGGGCTATGGATAGAGTTGTGCGCAGGAGGATGGATGTGCTGGAAATGAGATGTTTGAGGACAATGTGTGGTGTGAGGTGGTTTGATCGAGTAAGTAACGTAAGGGTAAGAGAGATGTGTGGAAATAAAAAGAGCGTGGTTGAGAGAGCAGAAGAGGGTGTTTTGAAATGGTCTGGGCACATGGAGAGAATGAGTGAGGAAAGATTGACCAAGAGGATATATGTGTCGGAGGTGGAGGGAACGAGGAGAAGAGGGAGACCAAATTGGAGGTGGAAAGATGGAGTGAAAAAGATTTTGTGTGATCGGGGCCTGAACATGCAGGAGAGTGAAAGGAGGGCAAGGAATAGAGTGAATTGGAGCGATGTGGTATACCGGGGTTGCCGTGCTGTCAGTGGATTGAATCAAGGCATGTGAAGCGTCTGGGGTAAACCATGGGAAGCTGTGTAGGTATGTACATTTGCGTGTGTGGACGTATGCATATACATGTGTATGGGGGGGGGGGTTGGGCCATTTCTTTCGTCTGTTTCCTTGCGCTACCTCGCAAACGCGGGAGACAGCGACAAAGCAAAAAAAAAAAAAAGAAAAAAATATATATATATATATATACATATATATATATATATTTTTTTTTTTTTTTCATACTATTCGCTATTTCCCGCGATAGCGAGGTAGCGTTAAGAACAGAGGACTGGGCCTTTGAGGGAATATCCTCACCTGGACCTCTTCTCTGTTCCTTCTTTTGGAAAAAAAAAAAAAACGAGAGGGGAGGATATATATATATATATATATATATATATATATATATATATATATATATATGTATATATATATATGTTATCCCTGGGGATAGGGGATTAAGAATACATCCCATGTATTCCCTGCGTGTCGTAGAAGGCGACTAAAAGGGGAGGGAGCTTGGGGCTGGAAATCCTCCCCTCTCTCTTTTTTTTTTTTTTTAATTTTCCAAAAGAAGGAACAGAGGGGGCCAGGTGAGGATATTCCAAAAAAGGCCCAGTCCTCTGTTCTTAACGCTACCTCGATATCGCGGGAAATGGCGAATATTATGAAAAAAAATATATATATATGTATTTATATATTTATTCTATTCATTTTTTTATTTTGTTTTGTCGCTGTCTCCCGCGTTTGCGAGGTAGCGCAAGGAAAGAGACGGAAAAAATGGCCCAACCAACCCCCATACACATGTATATTCATACACGTCCACACACGCAAATATACATACCTATACATCTGAATGTACACATATATATACACACACAGACACATACATATATACCCATGCATACAATTCACACTGTCTGCCTTTATTTATTTCCATCGCCACCTCGCCACACATGGAATAACAACCCCCTTCCCCCTCATGTGTGCGAGGTTGCGCTTGGAAAAGACAACAAAGGCCCCATTCGTTCACACTCAGTCTCTAGCTGTCATGCAATAATGCCCGAAACCACAGCTCCCTTTCCACATCCAGGCCCCACACAACTTTCCATGGTTTACCCCAGACCCTTCACATACCCTGATTCAATCTACTGACAGCACGTCAACCCCGGTATACCACATCGATCCAATTCACTCTATTCCTTGCCCTCCTTTCACCCTCCCGCATGTTCAGGCCCCGATCACTCAAAATCTTTTCACTCCATCTTTCCACCTCCAATTTGGTCTCCCACTTCTCCTCGTTCCCTCCACCTCCGACACATATATCCTCTTGGTCAATCTTTCCTTAATCATTCTCTCCATGTGCCAAAATCATTTCAAAACACCCTCTTCTGCTCTCTCAACCACGCTCTTTTCATTTCCACACATCTCTCTTACCCTTGCATTACTTACTCGATCAAACCACCTCACCACACATGTGTCCTCAAACATCTCATTTCCAGCACATCCACCCTCCTGCGCACAACTCTATCCATAGCCCACGCCTCGCAACCATACAACATTGTTGGAAGCACTATTCCTTCAAGCATAGCCATTTTTGCTTTCGGAGATAATGTTCTCGACTTCCACACATTCTTCAAGGCTCCCAAGATTTTCGTCCCTTCCCCCACCCTATGATTCACTTCCGATTCCATGGTTCCATCCACTGCCAGATCCACTCCCAGATATCTAAAACACTTTACTTCCTCCAGTTTTTCTCCATTCAAACTTACCTCCCAATTGACTTGACCCCCAACCCTACTGTACCTAATAACCTATCTCTTATTCACATTTACTCTTAACGTTCTTCTTTCACACACTTTACCAAACTCAGCCACCAGCTTCTGCAGTTTCTCACATGAATCAGCCCCCAGCGCTCTTTCATCAGCGAACAACAACTGACTCACTTCCCAAGCTCTCTCATTCACAACAGAATTCATACTTGACCCTCTTTCCGAAACTCTTGCATTCACCTCCCTAACAACCCCATCCATAAACAAATTAAACAACCATGGAGACATCACACACTCCTGCCGCAAACCTACATTCACTGAGAACCAATCACTTTCCTCTCTTCCATACAAGTACACATGCCTTACATCCTCGATAAAAACTTTTCACTGCTTCTAACAACTTGCCTCCCACACCATATATTCTTAATACCTTCCACAGATCATCTCTATCAACTGTATCATATGCCTTCTCCAGATCCATAAATGCTACATACAAATCCATTTGCTTTTCTAAGTTTTTCTCACATACATTCTTCAGAGCAAACACCTGATCCACACATCCTCTACCACTTCTGAAACCACAGTGCTCTTCTCCAATCTGATGCTCTGTACATGCCTTCACCCTCTCAATCAATACCCCCCCATATAATTTACCAGGAATACTCAACAAACTTATACCTCTGTAATTTGAGCACTCACTCTTATCCCCTTTGCCTTTGTACAATGGCACTATGCACGCATTCCGCCAATCCTCAGGCACCTCACCATGAGTCATACATTCATTAAATAACCTTACCAACCAGTCAACAATACAGTCACCCCCTTTTTTTAATAGATTCCACTGCAATACCATCCAAACCTGCTGCCTTGCCGGCTTTCATCTTCCGCAAATCCTTTACTACCTCTTCTTACTATATATATATATATATATATATATATATATATATATATATATATATATATATATATATATATATATATATATATATATCTTTCTTTTTCTTTCAAACTATTCGCCATTTCCCGCGTTAGCAAGGTAGCATTAAGAACAGAGGACTGGGCCTCTGAGGGAATATCCTCACCTGGCCTCGTTCTATATTTCTTTTTTTGGAAAATTAAAAAAAAAATGAGAGGGGAGGATTTCCAGCCCCCCCGCTCCCTCCCCTTTTAGTCGCCTTCTACGACACGCAGGGAATACGTGGGAAGTATTCTTTCTCCCCTATCCCCAGGGATATATATATATATATATATATATATATATATATATATATATATATATATATATATATATATATATGTATATATATATATATATATATATATATATATATATATACATATATATATATATATATGTATATATATATATATATATATATATATATATATATATATATATATATATATATATATATATATATATATATATATATATATATATATATATATACATATATATATATATATATATATATATATATATATATATATATATATATATATATATATATATATATATATATATATATATATATATATATATATATATATATAATGAACTTTTGTAATGATGAATGTATTTACATACATAAAACTGATTGAGCTATTCACAAAAGCTAATAGTAAAATTAAGAAAATAATTATTGTATTGAACAAAACTGTGTAAATATGTTGTTGTTTTGAAAGAGTGTTGTTCTACATTCAAAGCTCAAACTGTAATATAGACCTATAGCAACAGAGCCCTGGGTTCTTTTGAAGCTGGTCCTCGTATGGGAATGGGTTAGATACACAGGACTTTGTTTGCAGAGTGTAGACAAGGAAACAGATAAGCAAGAAGACGCAAAAATTATTTGCAGTGGACTTGAAACGAGGAATTAACTTAGTTTACTCCTAAAGTTTTAGATTTAGCAATCCATCTCTGTTATTATGCCATGTGTTAACGATCCTTTTGAAGACAAAGTTCTTTGCATTCAAAGGAAAACGCCACATCTACTGGTGAATGCATAAATGTGTATCCTGAAAGAGCTGACTAAGTGATTATTGAGAAAACTTATTAATTTGGATACCTTTTAAATTCTTAAGCTAGATAAGTCGTCCAGACGATTCTCATACAAATTTTTTCTCAGTCCGGGAATCATCTTATCCGCATTTGAACTCATTTTTGATTTTGTCTTTGTCTTTTTTCAAGGAGGATGCTCATAGCTGGACACAATGTGCAGAGTGCGGATGAACCAGCAAAGTGTGAGGATCAGTTTTTAGATCAGATTTCAAATGCTTCATTCAGAAGCTTTAGATTTTTTTAAATTTCATTTTTCACTGCTTTTGCGTACCTCTTATTTGCCTAAAGGATCTCGGAAAATATTGCACCAGAGTTTTTCATCATTTTCGTAGATCAATGATAGAGTTCATTCAGTAGAATGTCCTTTCGTTTCTTCATCTCCATGCATTTATTCACATCAGAATGCAGTTACTACATATAAGCCAAATCTATAAGTTTGTTTGAGTCAACTCTTTGCTGTAAACGTGCTATTCTTTCTTGCAGCTTTATTTTCCTGTTTAGCTTCGTCTGCAAATTTTGACATGTAGCAACTTAGCCCATTGTCATTGTCATCAATATCATACCAGGAAAAGAAAAGGTCTCTAGGTCGGTCCCTGCTGTACATCACTTGATACGTCTAACCGTTCTAAGGCTTGAGCGGTAATTACTAGGTTCTATTTATGATCAGTCAAGTCCAATTTTTAGCTCGCTATTGAAGTACGTTATCCGCAGCATAATACGTAAGATATGTTAATAATAGCTAATGAGGGACGTTATCCACAGCATAAGACGTATGATATGTTAATAAACGTTAATGAGGGACTTTATGGAATGATTTCTGAAGATCCAAATAATTCATATAACAGTTTTGCTTTGAGGATGCAACTTTTTCTTAATGCTCCATTATGTCGTCTTTTCCACTTCCCAATATTCACTTTTCTCAAGTCATTTAAATGTATTTAACCTCAGTATATCAAAGAATTGCATATAACAATAATGAAACAAGTCAGCTTATAAGTATTATTCGTCCAGTATTTTTACTGTAAATACATATAAATGTTTCGTAAATGCTTCAGCACAATGCGCTAAAAAATGTGCGAGGGTAATTCTGGACCTTGCGTGAGTGCTGTTTCTCATGTTTTACCGCTTTTACCTATATCAAAATATTGGTCACTGGATATCAAAATATTGGTCACTGACTTTTATTTTTTTTCTTTTCTCGTTATAATTAGAGTAAGTCAGTGATGATCTTTGTATCCTACAACATTAAAACTATGAAAAAATAAAATTACCTGCCATACCAGTCTGGCGCAACTTTGTCGAGGTCAGGAGGCCACTTGCAACACTGCCTTTACTTTCGCTAAGAAACCTTCTCCTGCCTCACCTCCGTCGACTTTTCATGTTGAAAGGGTCAGTGTCCCTCAAATCACTATCCATATGATCTGAAGACAGATCATCATCATCAAATCATTCAGGGTCATCTTCCCGGTAATCTAAATTAAGTTGACAGCCACTCAATTTCTTTCCCAGAATACTTACTCAAGTGTGCTCTCATTTGCATGGCTGACTGGCTTTAGGGAGGAATCCCCGCGCCCGCTAGCTCAGCCGTCAGCCAGGCTCGGTGCACGATCTTGTGGCTGAGGCGTGAAACTCGATGCATAAATATCCGGCTAGAGGCGTCTCTCGGCTCGCGTAAATATCTATATGAAGGCGCTAAAGGCTAAGCAAGCAGACTGGTCAGATATGAATGATTGCGTCGAAATCTACGCTGGAAATTGGTAAATGGTGATCCCTAAATGATTAAAGATTATGTTACGATTAATGGCTTCCATAAATATATAAACTTAAAACCTCAAGCTCGCTGGGCGATGACATCCGAATATTCTGATCAAGGTAAGTTTTCACTGTAAGAAGTAACTTGTTGAAAACTGCAGTCAAAGGCGTATCTATCTGGATTTTGACTTTTTTCTTATTGTTCTCGGATAAAAGTTATTGACACATGCTGTTTTTTGTTTTTCACTTTTATTCCGTAATATTACGTACATAGTGAATAGAATAAGAATACTAATCACGTATCATGAACAATGAATATGATTAATGTACTTGCATAAACCTGGTGGAGTTATTCACAAACGTGAGACGGGCTTTCCTAAACAAACAGATCTTTCATGTGATTTGGTTCAAGATGTAGCTTAAAGCGCATCAACTAGTGTATCAAGGGACTGGGCAAAACTACAGATGAGTATAAGTAGAATCGTATGTCAACAAGAATAGTACTGTCACATCAAAACTAAATCTACAGAGCGAAAATTTAAATATCGGACAGTGCTGCTGAGTTCGTTCTATCACTAACCACCTCAAGTTGAGTGACGCTGTAACATCTTTATGATTAGCCCTAAGTGTTAATTACCCTACTTTTTGCCCTATTTTCTTACTTTCTTTGGACCACTGTAGTGCTCCTAAGAACCCTTCGTTAATGGGAAACTAAACATACGTTACATAGTTCGTTGGATGAAAAGGTTTGAAAACGTAGAGAGATTTCCAGAGATGTTTCCTACACGTGGTACCATGTCCCGCTAAAATGGGAACTGCGTCACACAGAGCACGATGTGTTACCACTGTAGAATACGCTACACTACGTTTGTGGTCAGGGAACAATTGCCATTGGCAAATTATATTGTAGTTTTATGATTGTGGCTGGTTGTATGATATATTGTGTAAGACTGTTTAAAACTATGGCTAATAAAATCTGTAAAACACATTTATAGCAATTGATGTAATAAAAGTTCCAATTTACTGTATTCTTAACATCATCCATGCCTTTATGAAAGTATAGAACCAGTTTAGTAACTTTGCTAAGATGTCACTCGTGGGTAGATATTGCATTACCGTCTCATGAACTTCTGAATATAGATTCAGATATATTAGAACTATGGAAGTGCTATAACAGCATTTGAAATTATTCTCAATCAGTTCTGAACAACTGGCAATGTGGAATATCTTTTTTTATTAATCTATGAAAAAATTTATAAGCAATTAGCATTTAGATGGATATAAACGTGCATATATACAAAGGGAAACAAGACTGCTTCTGATTGCAGCAGTGTATAGCCAGTACTTTGTTAGAGTATTCATCAAGCTCAACTAAGAAAGGAAAGACAAGGCTGAAGTTTGCTGTACATATACTAGGCATTAGCTGTATGACTCTTGAAGAAGCGACAGAGCTTGAATCAGCACATCCTCCGTAACCACTCGCTGATTCACGAATCTCGCTCATGCGTTAGGCAACCTTTACGAGGTGGAAATACTGCAGCTCACTCCCTGGACAAGGAGGGAAGGTTTTTGAATCGACATCCAATGCACCACGGTAATGTTTATGTATCTCAACCACGTAATGTATACATGATATATAATGTTAACTATTTACCACTAGAACCCGAGAATTGAACCCCAGACCAACTATCTGAGAGCCAGATGGGCTAACTCCTGGGCCATGAAGAGCAATATATATAACCATAGTGGGAGTCGATTTAAAAGCCTTTTTTCCTTGTCCAGATCGTGAGCGGAAGCATTTCCACCTTGTAAAGGATACTTGACTCACTAGCGAGAGCCGCGAATCAGCGAATAGTTACGAAGATGATGTTTTAAGTTCATCGTAGCTTTTGGGGGTGAGACGACCTGGCTGCTATAAACATGGTCTGTAATTCGATTCTTGGGGTATAGTGGTGAGATGTTTACATCAGATATCACATATACATTACATGGTTGACACATGTATACACATACGCAGAAGTGTTCCTTCAAAGCGTTTGCAGCGTGGTCGATTCCGGGTAGAATTTTCTCTAATTCAGTACCTGACTGGAAGTCACAGTACTGCTTGATCCCACACTGTAATACTGGTGATGGCTGTTGTAACACCTGTATACTCCCGAAGAGTTGCTAAGGTCGTTTGCGTAGGGGAACGGGAAGAGTTTTCCACCATTTACGTTTTGATTCGAGGTATGGGATCAGAGGGCGGTATGCTTAATCTAACTTATGTGTATGTATCAGGTTTAAGAATTATCCTTAACAATTAACCAAAATAATGAGAGAAATCCTCGTTAAATGTCAGATTCATTAGTCCAAAGTACCTGAAACTATTGAACCACTCTTGTCGTATCATTTTTTCTACTACTCATTCAAGTGATAACTAGAATTCTACTCACCCTCAACATCTAGGATCCTAATGATTTAATCTAGATCCACTAAATGTGATATAGTCTCTAATACCCACTGCAGTGTTCTTACATAGCGAAGTTTGTTATATAGTAATTCGTGAGGGAGAGAAGGTTAGGGGGTGGGGTGGTGGAATCTTACCGAGACATTCTTTTTTCGTTCTTTCTATATCACCATGTACCATACTGCTCTATCTGAGAATATTTTTTTCGTTATACTTTTGTATAGCTGGAATGAAAGTTATATCTCGCATCGACAAAATCCCTCTTCGGAATATAGAACTTTTATCTTAGTTTTATTTTTCGCCATAGGTCTCGAGACCGGTCCCCAAGGTACTCTACTTGCTACGTCTGATAATCATGAGTCATTGTCTTTGATAACTATCCTTCGTATACGGCCAGTCAAGCAGTTTTCAGCCACCGTAGCAACATATACACCACAGGATGATTTTTGTAGTAATCTTTAAGAAGGGACTTCATACAACGCTATCTTACAATCGAGACAAATATCACTAGTAGCTTTACTGTCATGCATGTTGATTATATGATGACATGTATCAAGCACATTTTTCAGAAGTGAACTATTCCAGGGAAAGCTATGCTGCAAGTTGTGAGTAAATGCAAATAAACATTAGATTAATAGTTTAGCAGTGGACAGAGACAGGTTACATAGGGTCTGAATTTGAATGGAGGAAATTTCTATGAGGTGAAGTGCTTTAGATATCTAGAAGTGGATATGACAGCGAATTTAATCATGTAGAAGAAAGTGAGATATAGAAAGGTTGAGTAGGCAATGGTTCTGCTAGCGCCGAGGACTTTGTGGAGTCACTGTCTGGAATGGCGAAGATGGGAATCTTTGAAGATATAGTGATTCCAACGATGTTGCATCGATGCAAGGCATGGGTTTTTGGTGAGAAAGTGTGGACTGGGATGATTGTGTTGGTAATAAAATGGTTAAGGGCAATAATTGGTTTGGTTCAGAGAGAAGAGGTGGTGAAGTCTTTGCAGAAGATGGAATCAGGAGAGGCGGTGGGTTTGGATGGTATTGCAGCTGAACGTATTAAGGAAGGGGTGACTGTGTTGCTGAGTAGTTTATAAGGAAATTCAGGATATGTATGGATCATGGTGAAGTGCCTGAGAATTGGCGAAATGTTAGTATAGTGCCATTGTACAAAGGCAAAGGGGGTAAAGGTGAGTGTTCAAACTACAGAGGCATGAGTTTGTTGAGTATTCTTGGAAAATTGTATGGGAGGGTATTGATTGAGAGGGTGAAGGGCATGTACAGAACATCAGATTGGGGAAGAGTAGTGTGGTTTCTGAAGTGGGAGAGAATGTATGGATCAGGTGTTTGCTTTGAAAAATGTGTGTGAGAAATACTTAGAAAAATCGATAAATTTGTATACATCATTTATGGATCTGGAGGAGGCATATAACATGGTTTATAGAGATGCTTTTTGGAATGCCTTAAGAGTATATGGTGAGGGAGGTAAGCTGTTAAAAGCTGTGAGAAGTATTTACCAAGGGTTTAAGGCATGTGTAAGAGTAGGAAGAAAGGAGAGTGATTGGTTCCTAGTAAAGGTCAGTCTGCGGCAGGGGTGTGTGATGTCCCATTAGATGTTTAATTTGTTTATGTATGGGGTTGTTGGGGAGGTAAATGCAAGAGTTTTGGAGAAAGGGGCAAGCGTGCAGTCTGCTGGGGATGAGAGGGCCTGGGAATTGAGTCAGTTGTTCGCCGATGATACAGCACTGGTGGCTGATTCGAATGAGAAACTGCAAAAGTTGGTGACTGAGTTTGGAAAAGTGTGTGAAAGGAGAAAGTTGAGAGTGAATGTGAATAAAAGCAAGGTTATTAGGCTCAGCAGGTTGAGGGACAAGTTTGTTAGGATGTAAGTTTGAGTGGAGAAAAATTGGAGATAGTGAAGTCCTTTAGATATCTGGATATTCTTTATTCATACTTGACGGCCGTTTCCAACGTTAGCAATTTTGCACCAGGTACAGACGGGGAAACGCCACATTCCCTCACATCCATTCTCTAGCTGTTTTATACAATGCCCCAAAAGCACAGCCCCCTATCGAAAACATGGTCATTCAGACCTTTTCATGGCTTTTCCCGGCCGCCTCATGTGCCCTGCTTCAGTCTATTGACAGCGCATCGACCTTTACATACCACTTCATTCCAATTCCCCTTATAACGTGCACGATTTTCACCCTCCTGCGTGATCAGGCTTCGATCACTCAATATCGTTTTTACTCTATTTCTCCTTCTCCAATTTGGTGTTCCCCTTCACCTTGTCCCCTCCGCTTCAGACATATACATGTTCTTTGTTAACCTTTACTCACTCCTTTCTATATGTCCAAACCATTTCACCCTATCCTCTTCTGCTCTATCAACCAGACTCGTTTATTACCACTTATCTCTTTTACCTTTTCATTACCTACTCGATTAGACTACCTATTCACACCATATATTGTCATCAAACATTTCATTTTTAATACATTCACCTTTCTAAGCACATTCTCAACTATGGACCATACCTCGCATCCATTTAACATTCTTGTGACTATCACAACTTCAGCAATACCCATTTTCTTCCTCTCAGATAACGACCTCTTTTTCCACACATGCTTCATCGCTCCTAGGACTTTCGGCTCCTCACCCATCTTCTTGCTCACCTCTGCTTCCATCATTTCATCTTCTACCATGTCTAATTGCAGGTATCTAAAACATTTCACTTCTTTCAGATTTTCTCTATTCAAACTCACAGCCCCAACTAACCTAAAACCTTGCTTTTATTCACATTTACTCTCAGCTTCCTCCTTTCACATACTCTTCCGAACTCAATTACCAAATTCTGTAGTCTTTCACTTGAATCTGCCACTAATGCTGTATCACCAGTAGAAATATCTGAGTCACTTCCTACGACCCCTTTTCCCTTACAGACGGTATTCTCGCCCTCACCACCTCATCCATATCAAATTAAACAACCATAGTGACAACACACATCCCTGCCGCAGACTAACCTTCACTTGGAACCATTTACTCTCATGTTTTCCTACTTGGAGAAACTAGATGTAAGGATAAAAGGATGGGAAGAGGAAGCTGGGTTCTTGGCGGCAAAAGCGGTTCTGATACTGGAAACAGACTCAGAGTAGATTGTATAGATAGTAGAGTAGCAACCGTTGAGACGAAGTTGGGAGATACTTCCACCATCCAGCCTACGAGGAAAACATGTCACCGTATTACCGAATAATAGAACGAACTCTCAACTCACAATAGGTTTAGCTTACTAAATGATGAAGTACAGGATGTAGCATCATACTGGTTGGGGACTCTGTGGTCAGACATGAGGACCAGGACTTCTGTGCAAAGAGTAAAAATAAGAACTTGTATTATGCAGGGGATAGGATAGAACACGTCCTAGATAAGTTTGACGACATAATCTCAAACAACCCCGAGGAAGTAATATTAGCGAAATAAAGGGAACTTATTAACAAACTCAAAGAAAGTCGTAGGAAGCTTACAATATCGGGATCATTTCAATCTATGTTCCTAAGGGTATTACGTATTTGCAGTCCAGACTTTATTGATGATGAGTTTGAGAAGATATATTCTATTGGATCTAAGTTAAAGTACCCTAGATCTTTCATTGATAAATCCCTTAAGTTAGCAAAGAAATCATTTTATAGAGTTGAGCCCAAACCTCCCATTGACACCAAGAATCTTTTGGTTCTCCCTTTTAATAATAATTTCACTTTGCTTCCCATGTTGCTTAAATCCTTTAATGTAAATGTTGCCTTTAGCAACAAAAATACTATAAAGAATATGTTAATCAGGAATTCACCAGAAAATTCTCTTGGTTGCATCTATAAAGTTCCCTGTGGAAACTGTGATAGATTTTATGTTGGTCAGACTGGTAGGGATCTTTCTGTTAGACTTAAGCAACATGAATAAGAACGGGACAAGAATCAAAAGCCTTGTTTAATCATGCTAAAAACTATGATCATTGTATTGACTGGAGTAACGCCATCTCAGTTGTTATCTCTAACTCTATTACCGAGAGAAATATCACTGAATCTTCTATTATTAAATACACAAAGATTTATAATCTTAATATTAGTGATGGTCTGTACAAATTAGATAACTTTATTGTTGATAAGATTTGTAAAATGATAAGTTTATGAACGCTCGTTGTATGTTTTGGACAATCACTTGTTTACCAAATGGGGTCCTAGCTTCGTCTCTTCGATGTATATCAACTGACTGTTATATTTCTCTCTTGTGTCTCCCCTGATGATGTGATTATTACACGAAAGTGCACTTGGGAACTTTTTGTGTTTCATTTTCCCCGTGGACTCATAGGAATATATATATATATATATATATATATATATATATATATATATATATATATATATATATATATATATATATATATATATATATATATATATATATATATATATATATATATATATATATATATATATATTTGCTTTGTCGCTGTTTCCCGCGTTTGCGAGGTAGCGCAAGGAAACAGACGAAAGAAATGGCCCAACCCACCCCCATACACATGTATATACATACGTCCACACACGCAAATATACATACCTACACAGCTTTCCATGGTTTACCCCAGACGCGTCACATGCCCTGATTCAGTCCACTGACAGCACGTCAACCCCGATATACCACATCGATCCAATTCACTCTATTCTTTGCCCTTCTTTCACCCTCCTGCATGTTCAGGCCCCGATCACACAAAATCTTTTTCACTCCATCTTTCCACCTCCAATTTGGTCTCCCACTTCTCCTCGTTCCCTCCACCTCCGACACATATATCCTCTTGGTCAATCTTTCCTCACTCATTCTCTCCATGTGCCCAAACCATTTCAAAACACCCTCTTCTGCTCTCTCAACCACGCTCTTTTTATTTCCACACATCTCTCTTACCCTTACGTTACTTACTCGATCAAACCACCTCACACCACACATTGTCCTCAAACATCTCATTTCCAACACATCCATCCTCCTGCGCACAACTCTATCCATAGCCCACACCTCGCAACCATACAACATTGTTGGAACCACTATTCCTTCAAACATACCCATTTTTGCTTTCCTAGATAATGTTCTCGACTTCCACACATTCTTCAAGGCTCCCAGGATTTTCGCCCCCTCCCCCACCCTATGATCCACTTCCGCTTCCATGGTTCCATCCGCTGCCAGATCCACTCCCAGATATCTAAAACACTTTACTTCCTCCAGTTTTTCTCCATTCAAACTTACCTCCCAATTGACTTGACCCTCAACCCTACTGTACCTAATTACCTTGCTCTTATTCACATTTACTCTTAACTTTCTTCTTTCACACACTTTACCAAACTCAGTCACCAGCTTCTGCAGTTTCTCACATGAATCAGCCACCAGCGCTGTATCATCAGCGAACAACAACTGACTCACTTCCCAAGCTCTCTCATCCCAACAGACTTCATACTTGCCCCTCTTTCCAAAACTCTTGCATTCACCTCCCTAACAACCCCATCCATAAACAAATTAAACAACCATGGAGACATCACACACCCCTGCCGCAAACCTACATTCACTGAGAACCAATCACTTTCCTCTCTTCCTACACGTACACATGCATTACATCCTCGATAAAAACTTTTCACTGCTTCTAACAGCTTGCCTCCCACACTATATATTCTTAATACCTTCCACAGAACATCTCTATCAACTCTATCATATGCCTTCTCCAGATCCATAAATGCTACATACAAATCCATTTGCTTTTCCAGGTATTTCTCACATACATTCTTCAGAGCAAACACCTGATCAATACATCCTCTACCACTTCTGAAACCACACTGCTCTTCCCCAATCTGATGCTCTGTACATGCCTTCACCCTTTCAATCAATACCCTCCCATATAATTTACCAGGAATACTCAACAAAGTTATACCTCTGTAATTTGAGCACTCACTCTTATCCCCTTTGCCTTTGTACAGTGGCACTATGCACGCATTCCGCCAATCCTCAGGCACCTCACCATGAGTCATACATTCATTAAATAACCTTACCAACCAGTCAATAATACAGTCACCCCTTTTTTTTAATAATTCCACTGCAATACCATCCAAACCTGCTGCCTTGCCGGCTTTCATCTTCCGCAAAGCTTTACTACCTCTTCTCTGTTTACCAAATCATTTTCCCTAACCCTCTCACTTTGCACACCACCTCGACCAAAACACCCTATATCTGCCACTCTATCATCAAACACATTGAACATACCTATATATATATATATATATATATATATATATATGTATATATATATATATATATATATATATATATATATATATATATATATATATATATATATATATATATGTTGTTCATTTATTATACTTTGTCGCTGTCTCCCGCGTCAGCGAGGTAGCGCAAGGAAACAGACGAAAGAATGGCCCAACCCACCCACATACACAGGTATATACATACTCGTCCACACACGCACATATACTTACCTATACATTTCAGCGTATACATATACATACATACACAGACATATACATATATATACACATGTACATAGTTCATACTTGCTGTCTTTATTCTTTCCCGTCGCAACCCCAACACACACGAAATGACAATCCCCTCCCCCCGAATGGGCGCGAGGTAGCGCAAGGAAAAGACAGAAAAGGCCCCATTCGTTCACACTCATTCTCTAGCTGTCATGTATAATGCACCAAAACCACAGCTCCCTTTCCTTATCCAAGCCCCACAAAACTTTCCATGGTTTACCCCAGACGCTTCACATACCTTGGCTCAATACACTGACATCATGTCGACCCCGGTATATCACATCGTTCCAATTCACTCTATTCCTTGCACACCTTGCATCCACCCGCATGTTCAGGCCCCGATCGCTCGAAATCTTTTTCACTTCATCTTTCCACCTCTAATTTGGTCTCCCACTTCTCCTCGCTTCCTCCAACTCTGTCACATATATCCTCTTTGTCAATCTTTCCTCACTCATTCTCTCCAAGTGACAAAACCATTTCTAAAACACCCTCTTCTGCTCTCTCAACCACACCCTTTTTATTAACACACATCTCTCTTTTCCTTTCATTACTTACTCGATCAAACCACCTCACACCACACATTGTCCTCAAACATCTCATTTCCAAGGTATCCACCCTCCTCCGCACAACTCTATCTATAGCCCACGCCTCGCAACCATAAAACATTGCTGGAACCGCTATTCCTTCAAACAACCCAAGTTTTGCTTTCCGAGATGTTCTTACCTTCCACACATATTTCAACGCTTCCAGAAATTTCGCCCCGTCCCCCACCCTATGACTCTCTTCCGCTTCCATGGTTCCATCCGCTTCCAAAACCACTCCCAGATATCTAAAACACTTCACATCCTCCAGTTTCCTCCATTCAAACTTACCTCCCAATTAACATGTCCCTCAACCTTACTGTACCAAATAACCTTGCTCTTATTCACATTTACTCGCAGCTTTCGTCTTTCACAAACTTTACCAAACTAAGTCGACAACTTCTGCAGTTTCTCACATGAATCAGCCACCAGCGCTATATCATCAGCAAACAACAACTAACTCACTTCCCCAGCTCTGTCATCCACAACAGAATCCATAGTTGCCGCTCTCCAAAACTCTTGTATTCACCTCCCGAACAACCCCATCCATAAACAAATCAAACAGCCATGGAGACATCACGCACCCCTACCGCAAACCGACATTCACTGAGAACCAATCAATTTCCTCTCTTCCCACTCGTACACATACCTTACTTCCGCGAAAACATTTTTCGACTGCTCCTAAGAAATTGCCTCCCACACCATATATTCTTAATACTCTCCACAGAGCATCTCTATCAACTCTATTATATGCCTTATCCAGATCCATAGATGCTACATATAAATCCATTTGCTTTTCTAAGTATTTCTCACATACATTCTTCAAAGCAAACACCTGATCCACACATCCTCCACCACTTCTGAAACCAAACTGCTCTTCCCCAGTCTAATGCTCTGTACATGCCTTCACCTTCTCAATCAATACCCTCCTATATAATTTCCCAGGAATACTCAATAAACTTATACCCCTGTAATTTGAGCACTCACCTTTATCCCCTTTGCCTTTGTACAATGGAAGTATGCATGCATTCCGCCAATCCTCAGGCACCTCACCATGACTTATACATACATTAAGTATCCTTACCACTCAGTCAACAACACAGTCACCCATTTTTTTTAAAGAATTCCACTGCATTACCATCCAAACCCGCTGCCTTGTCGGCTTTCATCTTCCGCAAAGCTTTTACTACCTCTGCTCTGTTTACCAAATCATCCCCCCAACCCTCTCACTTCGCTCACTACCTCGTCCAAAACCCCCTACATCTACCACTCTATAATCTAACACATTAAACAAACCTGCAAAATAAAGAGTGTGAACGAGTGTGGCCTTTGTTGTCTTTTCTTAGCGCGACCCTGCGCGCATGCACGGGGAGGGGGTTCTCATTTCACAGGTGACGGGGTGGCGAGTGGAATGAACATAGGCAGCAAGTATGAATTTTGCACTTGTGTATATATGTATATGTCTGTGTATGTATATATATGTATACGTTGGAATGTATAGGCATGCATATGTGCGTGTGTGGACGTGTATGTATATACATGTGTATGAGGGTGGGTTGGGCCATTCTTTCGTCTGTTTCCTTGCGCTACCTCGCTAATGCGGGAGACAGCGACGAAGTATGAAATAAATGTAAATGAAAATATATATACCTATACATATCAATATCTATTTATATATATATATATATATATATATATATATATATATATATATATATATATATATATATATATATATATATATATATATATATATGTATTATTTTTTTTTTTTATTATACTTTGTCGCTGTCTCCCGCGTTTGCGAGGTAGCGCAAGGAAACAGACGAAAGAAATGGCCCAACCCCCCCGCATACACATGTATATACATACGTCCACACACGCAGATATACATACCTACACAGCTTTCCATGGCTTACCCCAGACGCTTCACATGCCTTGATTCAATCCATTGACAGCACGTCAATCCCGGTATACCACATCGCTCCAATTCACTCTATTCCTTGCCCTCCTTTCACCCTCCTGCATGTTCAGGCCCCGATCACACAAAATCTTTTTCACTCCATCTTTCCACCTCCAATTTGGTCTCCCTCTTCTCCTTGTTCCCTCCACCTCCGACACATATATCCTCTTGGTCAATCTTTCCTTACTCATCCTCTCCATGTGCCCAAACCACTTCAAAACACCCTCTTCTGCTCTCTCAACCACGCTCTTTTTATTTCCACACATCTCTCTTACCCTTACGTTACTCACTCGATCAAACCACCTCACACCACACATTGTCCTCAAACATCTCATTTCCAGCATATCCATCCCTCCTGCGCACAACTCTATCCATAGCCCACACCTCGCAACCATACAACATTGTTGGAACCACTATTCCTTCAAACATACCCATTTTTGCTTTCCGAGATAATGTTCCCGACTTCCACACATTCTTCAAGGCCCCCAGAATTTTCGCCCCCTCCCCCACCCTATGATCCACTTCCGCTTCCATGGTTCCATCCGGTGCCAGATCCACTCCCAGATATCTAAAACACCTCATTTCCTCCAGTTTTTCTCCATTCAAACTCACCTCCCAATTGACTTGACCCTCAACCCTACTGTACCTAATAACCTTGCTCTTATTCACATTTACTCTTAACTTTCTTCTTCCACACACTTTACCAAACTCAGTCACCAGCTTCTGCAGTTTCTCACATGAATCAGCCACCAGCGCTGTATCATCAGCGAACAACAACTGACTCACTTCCCAAGCTCTCTCATCCCCAACAGACTTCATACTTGCCCCTCTTTCCAAAACTCTTGCATTTACCTCCCTAACAACCCCATCCATAAACAAATTAAACAACCATGGAGACATCACACACCCCTGCCGCAAATCTACATTCACTGAGAACCAATCACTTTCCTCTCTTCCTACACGTACACATGCCTTACATCCTCGATAAAAACTTTTCACTGCTTCTAACAACTTTCCTCCCACACCATATATTCTTAATACCTTCCACAGAGCATCTCTATCAACTCTATCATACAAATCCATTTGCTTTTCTAAGTATTTCTCACATACATTCTTCAAAGCAAACACCTGATCCACACATCCTCTACCACTTCTGAAACCACACTGCTCTTCCCCAATCTGATGCTCTGTACATGCCTTCACCCTCTCAATCAATACCCTCCCATATAATTTACCAGGAATACTCAACAAACTTATACCTCTGTAATTTGAGCACTCACTCTTATCCCCTTTGCCTTTGTACAATGGCACTATGCACGCATTCCGCCAATCCTCAGGCACCTCACCATGAGTCATACATACATTAAATAACCTTACCAACCAGTCAACAATACAGTCACCCGCTTTTTTAATAAATTCCACTGCAATACCATCCAAACCTGCTGCTTTGCCGGCTTTCATCTTCCGCAAAGCTTTCACTACCTCTTCTCTGTTTACCAAATCATTTTCCCTAACCCTCTCACTTTGCACACCACCTCGACCAAAACACCCTATATCTGCCACTCTATCATCAAACACATTCAACAAACCTTCGAAATACTCACTCCATCTTCTCACATCACCACTACTTGTTATCACCTCCCCATTTGCGCCCTTCACTGAAGTTCCCATTTGCTCCCTTGTCTTACGCACTTTATTTACCTCCTTCCAGAACATCTTTTTATTCTCCCTAAAATTTAATGATACTCTCTCACCCCAATTCTCATTTGCCCTTTTTTTCACCTCTTGCACCTTTCTCTTGACCTCCTGTCTCTTTCTTTTATACATATCCCACTCAATTGCATTTTTTCCCTGGAAAAATCGTCCAAATCGTTCTCTTTCACTAATACTCTTACTTCTTCATCCCACCACTCACTACCCTTTCTAATCAACCCACCTCCCACTCTTCTCATGCCACAAGCATCTTTTGCGCAATCCATCACTGATTCCCTAAATACATCCCATTCCTCCCCCACTCCCCTTACTTCCATTGTTCTCACCTTTTTCCATTCTGTACTCAGTCTCTCCTGGTACTTCCTCACACAGGTCTCCTTCTCAAGCTCACTTACTGTCACCACCCTCTTCACCCCAACATTCACTCTTTTCTGAAAACCCATACAAATCTTCACCTTAGCCTCCACAAGATAATATATATATATATATATATATATATATATATATATATATATATATATATATATATATATATATATATATATATATATATATATATATACATATATATATATATATATATATATATATATATATATATATATATATATATATATATATATATATATATATATATATATATATATATATATATTTTTTTTTCATACTATTCGCCATTTCCCGCGATAGCGAGGTAGCGTTAAGAACAGAGGACTGGGCCTTTGAGGGAATATCCTCACCTGGCCCCCTTCTCTGTTCCTTCTTTTGGAAAAAAAAAAAAAAAAAAAATATATATATATATATATATATATATATATATATATATATATATATATATATATATATATATATATATATATATATATATATATTGACTTAACCCTCGACCCTACTGTACCTAATATCCTTGCTTTTATTCATATTTACTCTTAACTTTCTTCTTTCACACACTTTACCAAACTCAGTCACCAGCTTCTGCAGTTTCTCACACAAATGAGCCACCAGCGCTGTATCATCAGCGAATAACAACTGACTCACTTCCCAAGCTCTCTCATCCACAACAGATTGCATATTTGCCCCTCTTTCCAAAACTCTTGCACACACCTCCCTAACAACCCCATCCATAAACAAATTAAACAACCATGGAGACATCACACACCCCTGCCGTAAACCTACATTTACTGAGAACCAATCACTTTCCTTTCTTCCTACACGTACACATGCATTACATCCTCGATAAAAACTTTTCAGTACTTCTAACAACTTGCCTTCCATGCAATATATTCTTAATACCTTCCACAGAGCATCTCTATCAACTCTATCATATGCCTTCTCCAGATCCATAAATGCTACATACAAATCCATTTGCTTTTCTAAGTATTTCTCACATACATTCTTCAAAGCAAGCACTTGATCCACACATCATCTACCACTTCTAAAACCACAGTGTTCTTCCCCAGTCTGATGCTCTGTACATGCCTTCACCCTCTCAATTAATACCCTCCCATTTAGTGTCCCAGGAATACTCAACAAACTTATACCTCTGCAATTTGAGCACTCACTCTTATCCCCTTTTGCCTTTGTACAATCGCACTGTGCACGCATTTCACCAATCCTCAGGCACCTCACCATGAATCATACATGCATTCAATAACCTTACAAACCAGTCAGCAGTACAGTCACCCCCTTTTTTAATAAATTCCAATGCATTACCACCCAAACCCGCTGCCTTGCCGGTTTTCATCTTCTGCAAGGCTTTTACTACTTCTTCTCTGTTTACCAAGTCATTTTCCCAGACCCTCTCACTTTCCACACCACCTCGACTAAAACACCCTGTATCTGCCACTCTATCATCAAATACATTCAAGAAACCTTCAAAATACTCACTCCATCTCCTCACATCAGCATTACTTGTTATCTCCTCCCCATTAGCCCCTTCACTGAAGTTCCCTTTGATTCCCTTGTCATAGCACTTCATTAACCTCCTTCCAAAACATCTTTTTATTCTCATTAGAATTTAATGATACTCTCTCACCCCAACTCTCATTTGCCTTTTTTCCACCTATTGCACCTTTCTCTTTTCCTCCTGCCTCTTTCTTTTATACATCTCCCAGTCATTTGCAGTATTTCCCTGTAAAAAATCTTGCTCCCTTGTCTTACGCACTTTATTTACCTCCTTCCAGAACATCTTTTTATTCTCCCTAAAATCTAATGATACTCTCTCACCCCAACTCTCATTTGCCCTCTTTTTCACCTCTTGCACCTTTCTCTTGACCTCCTGTCTCTTTCTTTTATACATCTCCCACTCAATTTGCATTTTTTCCCAGCAAAAATCGTCCAAATGCCTCTCTCTTCTCTTTCACTAACAATCTCATCTCTTCATCCTACCACTCACTACCCTTTCTAATGTGCCCAACTTCCACGCTTTTTATGTCAGAAGCATCTTTTGTGCAAGCCATCACTGCTTCCCTAAATACTTCCCATTCCTCAACCACTCCCCTTATGTCCTTTGTTCTCACCTTTTTTCCATTCTGTACACATACTCTCCTGGTACTTCCTCACAAAAGTCTCCTTGCTAAGCTAACTTTCTCTCACCATTCTCTTCACCCCAACATTCTCTCTTCTTTTCTGAAAACCTCTACAAATTTCACCTTCGCCTCCCCAAGATGATTATCAGACATCCCTCCAGTTGCACCTCTCAGCACATTAACATCCAAAAGTCTCTCTTTCGCGCGCCTATCAATTAACACATAATCCAATAATGCTCTCTGACCATCTCTCCTACTTACATACGTATACTTATGTATTGTCTCTCTTTTTAAACTAGGTATTTCAAATCACCAGTCCTTTTTCAGCACATAAATCTACAAGCTCTTCACCATTTCCATTTACACCATTAAACATCCTATGTAAACAAATTATTCCCTTAGCTTCCACATTACTCACCTTTCCATTCAAATCACCCATCACTATAACCCGGTCTCGTGCATCAAAACTACTAACACACTCACTCAACTGCTCCCAGAACACTTGCGTTTTATGATCTTTCTTCTCATGCCCAGGTGCATATGCACCAATAATCACCCATCTCTCTCCATCCACTTTCAGTTTTACCCATATCAATCTAGAGTTTACTTTCTTACACTCTATCACATATTCTCACCACTCCTGTTTCAGGAGTAGTGCAACTCCTTTCCTTGCTCTTGTCGTCTCACTAACTTCTGACTTTACTCCCAACATATTCCCAAGCTACTCTTCCCCTTTACCCTTGAGCTCCGTTTCACTGAGAGCCAAAACATCCAGGTTCCGTTCCTCAAACAAACTACATATCTCTCCTTTTTTCTCATCTTGGTTACATCCACACACATTTAGACACCCCAATCTGAGCCTTTGAGGAGGATGAGCACTCCCCGCATGACTCCTTCTGTTTCCCCTTTAAGAACGTTAAAAGACAAGGAGGGGAGGGTTTTAAGCCTTCCGCTCCCGTCTCCTTTAGTTGCCTTCTACGACACGTGAGGAATGCGTGGGACGTATTCTCTCTCCCTTATCCTCAGGGATATATATATACATACATATATATATATATATATATATATATATATATATATATATTTTTTTTTTTTTTTTTTTTTATACTTTGTCGCTGTCTCCCGCGTTTGCGAGGTAGCGCAAGGAAACAGACGAAAGAAATGGCCCAACCCCCCCCCCCATACACATATACATACACACGTCCACACACGCAAATATACATACCTACACAGCTTTCCATGGTTTACCCCAGACGCTTCACATGCCTTGCTTCAATCCACTGACAGCACGTCAACCCCTGTATACCACATGACTCCAATTCACTCTATTTCTTGCCCTCCTTTCACCCTCCTGCATGTTCAGGCCCCGATCACACAAAATCTTTTTCACTCCATCTTTCCACCTCCAATTTGGTCTCCCTCTTCTCCTCGTTCCCTCCACCTCCGACCCATATATCCTCTTGGTCAATCTCTCCTCACTCATTCTCTCCATGTGCCCAAACCATTTCAAAACACCCTCTTCTGCTCTCTCAACCACGCTCTTTTTTTTTCCACACATCTCTCTTACCCTTACGTTACTTACTCGATCAAACCACCTCACACCACACATTGTCCTCAAACATCTCATTTCCAGCACATCCATCCTCCTGCGCACATCTCTATCCATAGCCCACGCCTCGCAACCATACAACATTGTTGGAACCACTATTCCCTCAAACATACCCATTTTTGCTTTCCGAGATAATGTTCTCGACTTCCACACATTTTTCAAGGCTCCCAAAATTTTCGCCCCCTCCCCCACCCTATGATCCACTTCCGCTTCCATGGTTCCATCCGCTGACAGATCCACTCCCAGATATCTAAAACACTTCACTTCCTCCAGTTTTTCTCCATTCAAACTCACCTCCCAATTGACTTGACCCTCACCCCTACTGTACCTAATAACCTTGCTCTTATTCACATTTACTCTCAACTTTCTTCTTCCACACACTTTACCAAACTCAGTCACCAGCTTCTGCAGTTTCTCACATGAATCAGCCACCAGCGCTGTATCATCAGCGAACAACAACTGACTCACTTCCCAAGCTCTCTCATCCCCAACAGACTTCATATTTGCCCCTCTTTCCAGGACTCTTGCATTTACCTCCCTTACAACCCCATCCATAAACAAATTAAACAACCATGGAGACATCACACATCCCTGCCGCAAACCTACATTCACTAAGAACCAATCACTTTCCTCTCTTCCTACACGTACACATGCCTTACATCCTCGATAAAAACTTTTCACTGCTTCTAACAACTTTCCTCCCACACCATATATTCTTAATACCTTCCACAGAGCATCTCTATCAACTCTATCATATGCCTTCTCCAGATCCATAAATGCTACATACAAATCCATTTGCTTTTCTAAGTATTTCTCACATACATTCTTCAAAGCAAACACCTGATCCACACATCCTCTACCACTTCTGAAACCGCACTGCTCTTCCCCAATCTGATGCTCTGTACATGCCTTCACCCTCTCAATCAATACCCTCCCATATAATTTACCAGGAATACTCAACAAACTTATACCTCTGTAATTTGAGCACTCACTCTTATCCCCTTTGCCTTTGTACAATGGCACTATGCACGCATTCCGCCAATCCTCAGGCACCTCACCATGAGTCATACATACATTAAATAACCTTACCAACCAGTCAACAATACAGTCACCCCCTTTTTTAATAAATTCCACTGCAATACCATCCAAACCTGCTGCCTTGCCGGCTTTCATCTTCCGCAAAGCTTTTACTACCTCTTCTCTGTTTACCAAATCATTTTCCCTAACCCTCTCACTTTGCACACCACCTCGACCAAAACACCCTATATCTGCCACTCTGTCATCAGACACATTCAACAAACCTTCAAAATACTCATTCCATCTCCTTCTCACATCACCGCTACTTGTTATCACCTCCCCATTTACGCCCTTCACTGAAGTTCTCATTTGCTCCCTTGTCTTACGCACCCTATTTACCTCCTTCCAGAACATCTTTTTATTCTCCCTAAAATTTACTGATAGTCTCTCACCCCAACTCTCATTTGCCCTTTTTTTCACCTCTTGCACCTTTCTCTTGACCTCCTGTCTCTTTCTTTTATACTTCTCCCACTCAATTGCATTTTTTCCCTGCAAAAATCGTCCAAATGCCTCTCTCTTCTCTTTCACTAATACTCTTACTTCTTCATCCCACCACTCACTACCCTTTCTAAACAGCCCACCTCCCACTCTTCTCATGCCACAAGCATCTTTTGCGCAATCCATCACTGATTCCCTAAATACATCCCATTCCTCCCCCACTCCCCTTACTTCCATTGTTCTCACCTTTTTCCATTCTGTACACAGTCTCTCCTGGTACTTCCCCACACAGGTCTCCTTCCCAAGCTCACTTACTCTCACCACCTTCTTCACCCCAACATTCACTCCTCTTTTCTGAAAACCCATACTAATCTTCACCTTAGCCTCCACAAGATAATGATCAGACATCCCTCCAGTAGCACCTCTCAGCACATTAACATCCAAAAGTCTCTCTTTCGCACGCCTGTCAATTAACACGTAATCCAATAAAGCTCTCTGGCCATCTCTCCTACTTACATAAGTATACTTATGTATATCTCGCTTTTTAAACCAGGTATTCCCAATCATCAGTCCTTTTTCAGCACATAAATCTACAAGCTCTTCACCATTTCCATTTACAACACTGAACACCCCATGCATACCAATTATTCCCTCAACTGCCACATTACTCACCTTTGCATTCAAATCACCCATCACTATAACCCGGTCTCGTGCATCAAAACCGCTAACACACTCATTTAGCTGCTCCCAAAACACTTGCCTCTCATGATCTTTCTTCTCATGCCCAGGTGCATATGCACTAATAATCACCCACCTCTCTCCATCAACTTTCAATTTTACCCATATTAATCGAGAATTTACTTTCTTACATTCTATCACATACTCCCACAACTCCTGTTTCAGGAGTATTGCTACATACATATATATATATATATATATATATATATATATATATTTTTTTTTTTTTTTTTTCTTATACTTTGTCGCTGTCTCCCGCGTTTGCGAGGTAGCGCAAGGAAACAGACGAAAGAAATGGCCCCCCCCCCCATACACATTTACATACACACGTCCACACACGCAAATATACATACCTACACAGCTTTCCATGGTTCACCCCAGACGCTTCACATGCCTTGATTCAATCCACTGACAGCACGTCAACCCCTGTATACCACATCGCTCCAATTCACTCTATTCCTAGCCCTCCTTTCACCCTCCTGCATGTTCAGGCCCCGATCACACAAAATCTTTTTCACTCCATCTTTCCACCTCCAATTTGGTCTCCCTCTTCTCCTCGTTCCCTCCACCTCCGACACATATATCCTCTTGGTCAATCTTTCCTCACTCATTCTCTCCATGTGCCCAAACCATTTCAAAACACCCTCTTCTGCTCTCTCAACCACGCTCTTTTTATTTCCACACATCTCTCTTACCCTTACGTTACTTACTCGATCAATCCACCTCACACCACACATTTTCCTCAAACATCTCATTTCCAGCACATCCATCCTCCTGCGCACATCTCTATCCATAGCCCACGCCTCGCAACCATACAACATTGTTGGAACCACTATTCCTTCAAACATACGCATTTTTGCTTTCCGAGATAATGTTCTCGACTTCCACACATTTTTCAAGCCTCCCAAAATTTTCGCCCCCTCCCCCACCCTATGATCCACTTCCTCTTCCATGGTTCCATCCGCTGACAGATCCACTCCCAGATATCTAAAACACTTCACTTCCTCCAGTTTTTTTCCATTCAAACTCACCTCCCAATTGACTTGACCCTCACCCCTACTGTACCTAATAACCTTGCTCTTATTCACATTTACTCTTAACTTTCTTCTTCCACACACTTTACCAAACTCAGTCACCAGCTTCTGCAGTTTCTCACATGAATCAGCCACCAGCGCTGTATCATCAGCGAACAACAACTGACTCACTTCCCAAGCTCTCTCATCCCCAACAGACTTCATACTTGCCCCTCTTTCCAGGACTCTTGCATTTACCTCCCTAACAACTCCATCCATAAACAAATTAAACAACCATGGAGACATCACACACCCCTGCCGCAAACCTACATATATATATATATATATATATATATATATATATATGTATATATATATATATATATATATGTGAGTGTGTGTATGAAATAACATCCCCCTTCCCCCTCATGTGTGCGGGGTAGCTCTAGGAAAAGACAACAAAGGCCCCATTCGTTCACACTCAGTCTCTAGCTGTCATGCAACAATGCCCGCAACCACAGCTCCCTTTCCACATCCAGGCCCCACATAACTTTTCATGGTTTACCCCAGACGCTTCACATGCCCTGATTCAATCCACTGACATCACGTCGATCCCGGTATACCACATCGATCCAATTCACTCTATTCCTTGCCCGCCTTTCACCCTCCTGCATGTTCAGGCCCCGATCACTCAAAATCTTTTCCACTCCATCTTTCCACCTCCAATTTGGTCTCCCACTTCTCCTCGTTCCCTTCACCTCCGATACATATATCCTCTTTGTCAATCTTTCCTCACTCATTATCTCCATGTGCCCACACCATTTCAATACACCCTCTTCTCCTCTCTCAACCACGCTCTTTTTATTTCCACACATCTCTCTTACCCTTACATTACTTACTCGATCAAACCACCTCACACCACATATTGTCCTCAAAAATCTCATTTCCAGCACATCCACCCTCTTGTGGACAACTCTATCCATAGCCCACGCCTCGCAACCATGCAACATTGTTGGAACCATTATTCCTTCAAACATAGCCATTTTTGCTTTCCTAGATAATGTTCTCGACTTTCACACATTCTTGAAGGCTCCCAGGATTTTCACCCCCTTCCCCACCCTATGATTCACTTCCGCTTCCTTGGTTCCATCCGCTGCCAGATCCACTCCAAGATATCTAAAACCCTTTACTTCCTCCAGCTTTTCTCCATTCAAACTTACCTCCCAATTGACTTGACCCTCAACCCTACAGTACCTAATAACCTTGCTCTTATTCACATTTACTCTTAACCTTCTTCTTTCACACACTCTACCAAACTCAGTCACCAGCTTCTGCAGTTTCTCACATGAATCAGCCACCAGCGTTGTATCATCAGCGAACAACAACTGACTCACTTCCCAAGCTCTCTCATCCACAACAGACTTCATACTTGCCCCTTTTTCCAAAACTCTTGCATTCACCTCCCTAACAACCCCATCCATAAACAAATTAAACAACCATGGAGACATCACACACCCCTGCCGCAAACCTACATTCACTGAGAACCAATCACTTTCCTCTCTTCCTACACGTACACATGCCTAACATTCTCGATAAAAACTTTTCACTGCTTCTAACAACTTGCCTCCTACACCATATATTCTTAGTACTTTCCACAGATCATCTCTATCAACTCTATCATATGCTTTCTCCAGATCAATAAATGCTACATACAAATCCATTTGCTTTTCTAAGTATTTCTCACATACATTCTTCCTCTACCACTTCTGAAACCACACTGCTCTTCCCGAATCTGATGCTCTGTACATGCCTTCACCCTCTCAATCAATACCCTCCCATATAATTTACCAGTGCACTTTAGTGTAATAATTACATCATTAGGGGAGATAAAAGAAAGAAAGAATAAGTTAATTGATACACAAAGAAGAGACGTAACTTGGGTGCCATTTGATATACAAGTGACTGTCCAAGACAGGCAACGAGCATATCATAAACCTATCATGTGAACAAGAAGGGGAATTGTTCACAAATCTTATCATCAATATTACTATTCAATTTGTGTAGACCCTCACTAATATCAAGGTAATAGTTTTTTGTGTATTCAATAATAGAAGATTCAATAATATTTTTCGTGGAACTGGAGTTAGATTTAATAATTGATATGGCATTACTCCAGTCAGTACAATGATCATTGTTTTTAACGTGATTGAACAAAGCATTTGATTCTTGCCCTGTTCTTATACTATATATATATATATATATATATATATATATATATATATATATATATATATATATATATATATATATATATATATATATATATATATATATATATATATATATATATATATTGCTTAAGTCTAGCAGAAAGATCCTTACCAGTCTGCCCAAAATAAAACTTTCACAATTTCTACATAGCACTTTATAGATGTATCCAGGGGAATTTTCTGGTAAGTCCTGATTGAGATATTCTTTATTGTATTATTGTTTTTGAGGGCAACATATATCCATTATTACTCATTTCAACATGACAGAGTTAAATCATCATCATTTAAATCTATGTTCCTTTGGGCATTACGTATTTGCATCCCAGAGTATATTGATGATGAGTTTTAGAAGATATATTCTACTGGATCTAAGTTATTGTTGTTGCTGAAGGCAACATTTACATTAAAGGATTTAAGCAAAATGGGAAGTAAAGTAGAATCATTATGAAAAGGGAGAACTAAAATATTCTTTGTGTCAATGTGAGGTTTGGATTCAACTCTATGAAATGATTTCTTTGATAACTTAAGGATTTATCAATGAAAGATCTAGTGTACTTTAACGTGGATCCAGTAGAATATATCTTCTCAAACTCATCATCAATAAACTGTGGACTGCAAATACGTAATGCTCTAAGGAACATAGATTGAATTGATGATAATTTAACTCTTTCATGTTGAGATGTATGATGATAAATATATGAGCATACATGGTAGGTTTTCTGTATATGCTAAACCTAAATTCTTGTTTCCTTGCCTATGGATCATGCAATCTACAAATGGTAACATACCATTATTTTCATTTCTACAGTAAATTTGATGGAAGACACTAAATTGTTAAGTAAGGGGAGAACTGTTTGTAAATTTTCATTTGTTGGCCAGACACAAAGAACATCATCTACATACCTAAACCAAACTACATCAGAAGGTACGATATCGTTTAGCAACCCTATTTCAAAAAATTTCATATAAAGATTACTTAGTACAGGTGAAAGAGGGTTACCCATTACCATACCAAATTTTTGAGCATAATAATCTCCATTGAATTGAAATACACAGTCTTTTATACACAATTTTATCAGTTCAGTGAAAACAGACTTTGAAACAGGTAAATGAATATCATCCAAGACATCAAAGAAATATTCTAAAAGGTCATCAGCTGGAACTTTCGTGAAAAGTGAAGAAACATCAAAGCTAACAAGTTTGATATCAAAATTGTCATTGATATTGTTCAGCTTGTTAACTAAATCTACATTGTTCATGATATTAGAATTTGATATCTTACCCACTAAAGGGCTTAATAAAGAAACTATCCATTTTGACAATCTATTTGTGATAGAGCCTACTGAACTCACTATAGGTCTTGCTAGAAAAAAAATTTATGTGTTTTGATAAGGCCATACATATATGGCAATGAAGGAGACAAAGATGACAAATTTTTGATGAGAACCATTACCTTTCAGCACTTTCAACAACAATCACATTTCTTTATTCAAATGGGAATTTATGTCTTCTAGGGGATTCTTAATGAGTTTAGAATATGTTGTGTCATCAATTGAAATATCATTCATTTTAGATAAATGATTACTTTTGTCCATAATCACAACAGTGTTAGACTTATCTGCTTTAGTAATATGTATATCATTGTCTTTTTTAAGGTGTTAATAGCTCTTATAGATCTTTTAGGGTAATTAGGTTCCAATGGTTTTGACAAACTGGCATACACTAAACCCTTACAGATATCAATTTCATCACAAGTTAAATTACTGTATTTCTCGAAATTGCAAAAAGACTTTGTGATATCAACACAGCTGGCTTCTCTGTTAGAGCACGCAAAACTTAATCCATAGCCTAAGGCACATAAGGAATCCTTATCTAGTTGTTTATTGGACAGGTTTATCACAAAAGAAGGGTTTGTGTTCTAAGTCCAGCCGCTGTTTTTGATAAGATGGTCCAACTTACATCTTATTTTCATTTTCAGCCTATTGTGTTCATTCTTTAATCTATTATAGCAATAGTTCAACATCCGGTTCTTCCAATATGTCGGTATAGACATTTGAAAGGCACGTTTCTTCTCTCTTGCAATACGAAAAGCCTCTTCCATTTCAATCTTTTTTAATTCAATATGTTTCTTTAAAATGATGTTTTGCAACTGGTTAAATGGTCGACCAGAGAGCTGCAACAATCGCTGAGGTAGGACAGAGCTTGGCATCACTTGTTCATTAAGGCATTTCCTAATGAATCTAAATTGTAACTTCAGTTGGTGGCCTTGATTAACGATTTGGAGAAAGCAGTAACGAGAGGAGAAAGTCCAGGACAGCTTGTAGAGAAGTAATAGAAGAGCCGTGTGGAATCCATGTTGGAAAGGATCAGAATTTTGCGCGACCAAGTATATTCCTATGAGTCCATGGGAAAATGAAACATGTTATGTTCCCAAGTGCGCTTTCGTGTAATGATAACATCACCAGGGGAGGCACAAGGATAAATATAACAGTCAGTTGATATACAACGAAGAAAAGTAGCTAGGACGACATTTGGTAAACATGCGATTGTCCAATACAGAAAACAAGCGTATCATAGACTTATTATTTTCCAAATTCTATCAGCAGTAAAGTTATCTAATTTGTTTACACAATCACTAATATCAAAATCGTAATTCTTTGTGTATTCAATAATAGAAGATTCAATGATATTTCTCGTAGGTACTAGAGTAAGAGTTAATAACCGATATGGCATTACTCCACTCAATGCATTGATCACAGTTTTCAACGTGATTAAAGAATGCATTTGATTTTTTTCCCGTTCTTAAGTCTAACAGAAAAAACCTTTCCAGTCTGCTCAACATAAAACTTATCCCAATTTCTACATGGCACTTTATAGATGAACCCAGAAGAATTTTCTGGTGAATTCCTGATAAAGATGCTCTTTATGGAATTATTGTAGCTGAAAGCAACATTTACATTAAAGGATTTAAGCAACATGGGAAGTAAAGTAAAATCATCATTAAAAGGGAAAAATAGAAGATTCTTGGCGTCAATGTGAGATGTGGGCTGAAATCTATAGAATGATTTCTTTGTTAACTTTAGGGATTTGTTAATGAAAGATCTAGGGTACTTTAACTTAGATCCAATAGAACACATACTTGATCACAACTCCTGAAACAGGAGTGGTGAGAGTATGTGATAGAGTATAAGAAAGTAAACTCTGGATTGATATCGGTAGAACTGAAAGTTTAGGGAGAGAGATGGGTAATTATTGGTGCATATGCACCTGGACATGAAAAGAAAGATCATGAGAGGCAAGTGTTTTGGGAGCAGCTGAGTGAGTGTGTTTGTAGTTTTGATGCAAGAGACCGGGTTATAGTGATGGGTGATCTAAATGCAAAGGTGAGTAATGTCGCAGTTGAGGGAATAATAGGTGTACATGGGTGTTCAGTGTTTTAAATGGAAATGGTGAGGAGCTTGTAGATTTATGAGCTGAAAAAGGACTAGGTGATTGGGAATACCTGTTTTAAAAAGAGAGATATACATAAGTATATGTATCTAAGTAGGAGAGATGGCCAGAGAGGGTTACTGGATTACGTGTTAATTGATAGGCTACCGAAAGAGAGACTTTTGGATGTTAATGTGTTCAGAGGTGCAACAGGTGGGATATCTGAACATTATCTTGTGGAGGCGAAGGTGAATATTTGTAGAGGTTTTCAGAAAAGAAGAGAGAATACTGAGGTGAAGAGAGTGGTGAGAGTAAGTGAGCTTGGGAAGGAGACTTGTGTGAGGAAGTACCAGAGAGACTGAATACAGAATGGAAAAAGGTGAGAACAAAGGGAGTAAGGGGAGTGGGGGAGGAATGGGAGTTATTTATGGAATCAGTGATGGCATGTGCAAAAGATGCTTGTGGCATGAGAAGAGTGGGAGGTGGGCAGATTAGAAAGGGTAGTGAGTGGTGGGATGAAGAAGTGAGATTATTAGTGAAAGAGAAGAGAGAGGCATTTGGACGATTTTTGCAGGGAAAAAATGCAAGTGAGTGGGAGATGTATAAAAGAAAGAGGCAGGAGATCAAGAGAAAGGTGCAAGAGGTGAAAAAGAGGGCAAATGAGAGTTGGGATGAGAGAGAATCATTAAATTTTAGGGAGAAAAGAAAAATGTTTTGGAAGGAGGTAAATAAAGTGCGTAAGACAAGGAAGCAAATAAGAACTTCAGTGAAGGGGGCCAATGGGGAGGTGACAACAAGTAGTGGTGATGTGCGAAGGAGATGGAGTGAGTATTTTGAATGTTTATTGAATGTGTTTGATGATAGAGTGGCAGATATAGGGTGTTTTGGTCGAGGTGGTGTGCAAAGTAAACAGGTGTGCAAGGTAAACAGAGAAGAGGCAGTAAAAGCTTTGCGGAAGGTGAAAGCCGGCAAGGCAGCGGGTTTGGATGGAATGGCAAAGGAATTTATCAAAAAAGGGGGTGACCGTATTGTTGACTGGTTGGTAAAGATATTTAATATACGTATGATTCACGATGAGGTGCCTGAGGATTGGCGGAATGCTTGCATAGTGCCATTGTACAAAGGCAAAGGGGATAAGAGCGAGTGCTCAAAATACAGAGGTAGAGGTTTGTTGAGGATTCCTACTAAATTATATGGGAGGGTATTGATTGAGAGGGTGAAGGCATGTACAGAGCATCAGACTGGGGAAGAGCAATGTGGTTTTAGAAGTGGTCGAGGATGTGTGGATTAGGTGTTTCCTTTGAAGAATATGTGTGACAATTAATTAGAAAAGCAGATGGATTTGTATATAGCATTTATGAATGTGGAGAAGGCATATGATAGAGTTGAAAGAGATGCTCTGTGGAAGGTATTAAGAATATAAGGTGTGGAAGGCAAGTTGTTAGAAGCAGAGAAATGTTTTTATCGAGGATGTAAGGCATGTGTACGTGTAGGAAGAGAGGAGAGTGATTGGTTCTCAGTGAATATAGGTTTACGGTAGAGGTGTGTGATGTCTCCATGGTTATTTAATTTGTTTATGGATGGGGTTGTTAGGGAGGTGAATGCAAGAGTTTTGGAAAGAGGGGCAAGTATGCAGTCTATTGTGGATGAGAGAGCTTGGAAGTGAGTCAGTTCTTGTTCGCTGATGATACAGCGCTTGTGGCTGATTCATGTGAGAAACTGCAGATGCTGGTGGCTGATTCATGAGAGAAACTGAAGAAGCTGGTGACTGAGTTTGGTAAAGTGTTTAAAAGAAGAAAGTTCAGAGTAAATGTAAATAAGAGCAAGGTTATTAGGTACAGTAGTGTTATGGGTCAAGTCAATTTGGAGGTAAATTTGAATAGAGAAAAACTGGAGGAAATGAAGTGTTTTAGAAATCTGGGAGTGGATCTGGCAGCGGATGGTACCATGAAAGCGGAAGTGAATCATAGGGTGGGGGAAGCGGCGAAAATTCTGGGAGCCTTGAAGAATGTGTGGAGGTCGAGAACATTATCTCCGAAAGCAAAAATTGGTATGTTTGAAGGAATAGTGGTTCCAACAATGTTGTATGGTTGCGAGGCGTGGGCTATGGATAGAGGTGTGCACAGGAGGGTGGATGTGCTGGAAATGAGATGTTTGAGGACAATATGTTGTGTGAGGTGGTTTGATCGAGTAAGTAATGTAAGGTTAAGAGAGATATATTGAAATTAAAAGAGTGTGGTTGAGAGAGAAGAAGAGGGTGTTTTGAAAAAGTTTGGTCACATGGAGAGAATGAGTGTGGAAAGATTGACCAAGATAATATATGTGTCGGAGGTGGAGGGAACGAGGAAAAGTGGGAGACCAAATTGGAGGTGGAAAGATGGAGTTAAAAAGATTTTGAGTGATCGGGCCTGAACATGCAGGAGGGTGAAAGGCGGGCCAGGAATAGAGTGAATTGGAACGATGTGGTATACCGGGGTCGACGTGCTGTCAATGGATTGAACCAAGACATGTGAAGCGACTGGGGTAAACCCTGGAAAGTTCTGTGGGGCTTGGATGTAGAAAGGGAGCTGTGGTTTCGGTGCATTATTACATGACAGCTAGAGGCTGAGTGTGAACGAATGGGGCATTTGTTGTCTTTTCTTAGCGCTACCTCACAAATGTGAAGGGGGAGGGGGTTGTTATTCCATGTGTGGCGAGGTGGCGATGGGAATAAATAAATGCAGACGGTATGAATTATGTACATGTGTTGAAATGTATATGTCTGTGTGTGTATATATACGTGTACATTGATATGTATAGGTATGTATATTTACGTGTGTGGACGTATATGTATATACAGTGTATGTGGGTGGGTTGGTCCATTCTTTTGTCTGTTTCCTTGCGCTACCTCGCTAACAGAGGAGACAGCGTCAAAGCAAAATAAATAGATAAATGAATGTATATATATATATATATATATATATATATATTAATATGTATGTTATATATATGTATATATATATATATATATATATATATATATATATATATATATATATATATATATATATATATATATATATATATATATATATATATGTTATATATATATATATATGTTATATATATGTTATATATATGTTAATTGACAGGCGTGCGAAAGAGAGACTTTTGGATGTTAATGTGCTGAGAGGTGCAACTGGAGGGATGTCTGATCATTACCTTGTGGAGGCTAAGGTGAAGATTAGTATGGGTTTTCAGAAAAGAGGAGTGAATGTTGGGGTGAAGAAGGTGGTGAGAGTAAGTGAGCTTGGGAAGGAGACCTGTGTGGGGAAGTACCAGGAGAGACTGTGTACAGAATGGAAAAAGGTGAGAACAATGGAAGTAAGGGGAGTGGGGGAGGAATGGGATGTATTTAGGAAATCAGTGATGGATTGCGCAAAAGATGCTTGTGGCATGAGAAGAGTGGGAGGTGGGCTGTTTAGAAAGGGTAGTGAGTGGTGGGATGAAGAAGTAAGAGTATTAGTGAAAGAGAAGAGAGAGGCATTTGGACGATTTTTGCAGGGAAAAAATGCAATTGAGTGGGAGAAGTATAAAAGAAAGAGACAGGAGGTCAAGAGAAAGGTGCAAGAGGTGAAAAAAAGGGCAAATGAGAGTTGGGGTGAAAGAGTATCATTAAATTTTAGGGAGAATAAAAAGATCTTCTGGAAGGAGGTAAATAGGGTGCGTAAGACAAGGGAGCAAATGGGAACTTCAGTGAAGGGCGTAAATGGGGAGGTGATAACAAGTAGTGGTGATGTGAGAAGGAGATGGAATGAGTATTTTGAAGGTTTGTTGAATGTGTCTGATGACAGAGTGGCAGATATAGGGTGTTTTGGTCGAGGTGGTGTGCAAAGTGAGAGGGTTAGGGAAAATGATTTGGTAAACAGAGAAGAGGTAGTAAAAGCTTTGCGGAAGATGAAAGCCGGCAAGGCAGCAGGTTTGGATGGTATTGCAGTGGAATTTATTAAAAAAGGGGGTGACTGTATTGTTGACTGGTTGGTAAGGTTATTTAATGTATGTATGACTCATGGTGAGGTGCCTGAGGATTGGTGGAATGCGTGCATAGTGCCATTGTACAAAGGCAAAGGGGATAAGAGTGAGTGCTCAAATTACAGAGGTATAACTTTGTTGAGTATTCCTGGTAAATTATATGGGAGGGTATTGATTGAGAGGGTGAAGGCATGTACAGAGCATCAGATTGGGGAAGAGCAGTGCGGTTTCAGAAGTGGTAGAGGATGTGTGGATCAGGTGTTTGCTTTGAAGAATGTATGTGAGAAATACTTAGAAAAGCAAATGGATTTGTATGTAGCATTTATGGATCTGGAGAAGGCATATGATAGAGTTGATAGAGATGCTCTGTGGAAGGTATTAAGAATATATGGTGTGGGAGGCAAGTTGTTAGAAGCAGTGAAAAGTTTTTATCGAGGATGTAAGGCATGTGTACGTGTAGGAAGAGAGGAAAGTGATTGGTTCTCAGTGAATGTAGGTTTGCGGCAGGGGTGTGTGATGTCTCCATGGTTGTTTAATTTGTTTATGGATGGGGTTGTTAGGGAGGTAAATGCAAGAGTCCTGGAAAGAGGGGCAAGTATGAAGTCTGTTGGGGATGAGAGAGCTTGGGAAGTGAGTCAGTTGTTGTTCGCTGATGATACAGCGCTGGTGGCTGATTCATGTGAGAAACTGCAGAAGCTGGTGACTGAGTTTGGTAAAGTGTGTGGAAGAAGAAAGTTAAGAGTAAATGTGAATAAGAGCAAGGTTATTAGGTACAGTAGGGTTGAGGGTCAAGTCAATTGGGAGGTGAGTTTGAATGGAGAAAAACTGGAGGAAGTGAGGTGTTTTAGATATCTGGGAGTGGATCTGTCAGCGGATGGAACCATGGAAGCGGAAGTGGATCATAGGGTGGGGGAGGGGGCGAAAATTTTGGGAGCCTTGAAAAATGTGTGGAAGTCGAGAACAGTATCTCGGAAAGCAAAAATGGGTATGTTTGAAGGAATAGTGGTTCCAACAATGTTGTATGGTTGCGAGGCGTGGGCGATGGATAGAGTTGTGCGCAGGAGGATGGATGTGCTGGAAATGAGATGTTTGAGGACAATGTGTGGTGTGAGGTGGTTTGATCGAGTAAGTAACGTAAGGGTAAGAGAGATGTGTGGAAATAAAAAGAGCGTGGTTGAGAGAGCAGAAGAGGGTGTTTTGAAATGGTTTGGTCACATGGAGAGAATGAGTGAGGAAAGATTGACCAAGAGGATATATGTGTCGGAGGTGGAGGGAACGAGGAGAAGAGGGAGACCAAATTGGAGGTGGAAAGATGGAGTGAAAAAGATTTTGTGTGATCGGGGCCTGAACATGCAGGAGGGTGTAAGGAGGGCAAGGAATAGAGTGAATTGGAGCGATGTGGTATACAGGGGTTGACGTGCTGTCAGTGGAGTGAATCAGGGCATGTGAAGCGTCTGGGGTAAACCATGGAAAGGTGTGTAGGTATGTATATTTGCGTGTGTGGACGTGTGTATGTACATGTGTATGGGGGGGGGGGTTGGGCCATTTCTTTCGTCTGTTTCCTTGCGCTACCTCGCAAACGCGGGAGACAGCGACAAAGTAAAAAAAAAAAAAAAAAAAAAAAAAAAAAAAAAAAAAATATATATATATATATATATATATACATGTATTTATTTTGCTTTGTCGCTGTCTCCCGCGTTAGCGAGGTAGCGCAAGGAAACAGACGAAAGAATGGCCCAACCCGCCCACATACACATGTATATACATACATGTCCACACACGCACAATATACATACCTATACATCTCAATGTACACATATATATACACAAAAAGACATATACATATATACATATGTACATAATTCATACTGTCTGTCTTTATTTGTTCCCATCGCCACCTCGCCATACACATGGAACAACAACCCCTTCCCCCTCATGTGTGCGAGGTAGCGCTAGGAAAAACACCAAAGGCCCCATTCGTTCACACTCAGTCTCCAGCTGTCATGTAATAATGCACCGAAACCACAGCTCCCTTTCCACATCCAGGCCCAACACACTTTGAATGGTTTACCCCAGACGCTTCACATGCCTTGGTTCAATCCATTGAGAGCACGTCGACCCCGGTATACCACATCGTTCCAATTCACTCTATTCCTTGCACGCCTTTCACCCTCCTGCATGTTCAGGCCCCGATCACACAAAATCTTTTTCACTTCATCTTTCCACCTCCAATTTGGTCTCCCACTTCTCGTTCCCTCCACCTCTGACATATATATCCTCTTGGTCAATCTTTCCTCACTCATTCTCTCCATGTGACCAAACAATTTCAAAACACCCTCTTCTGCTCTCTCAACCACACTCTTTTTATTTCCACACATCTCTCTGACCCTTACATTACTTACTCGATCAAACCACCTCACACCACATATTGTCCTAATATATCTCATTACCAGCACATCCACCCTCCTGCGCACAACTCTATCCATAGCCCACGCCTCGCAACCATACAACATTGTTGGAACCACTATTCCTTCAAACATACCCATTTTTGCTTTCCGAGATAATGTTCTCGACTTCCAAACATTCTTCAAGGCTCCCAGAATTTTCGCCCCCTCCCCCAAACTTTCGCCCCATCCCCTACCCTCTGATTCAATTCCGCTTCCATGGTTCCATCCGCTGCCAGATCCACTCCCAGATATCTAAAACACTTCACTTCCTTCAGCTTTTCTCCATTCAAACTTACTTCCTAATTGACTTGACCCTCAACCCTACTGTACCTAATAACCTTGCTCTTATTCACATTTACTCTTAACTTTCTTCTTTCACACACTTTCCCAAACTCATCACCAGCTTCTCCATTTTCTTACATGAGTCAGCCACCAGCGTTGTATCATCAGCGAACAAAAACTGACTCACTTCGCAAGCTCTCTCATCCACAACAGAATGCAAACTTGTCCCTCTTTCCAAAACTCTTGCATTCACCTCCCTAACAACCCCATCCATAAATAAGTTAAGAAACCATGGAGACATCACACCCCTGCCGCGAACCTACATTCAATGAGAACCAATCACTTTCCTCTCTTCCTACACGTAAACATGCCTTACACCCTCGATAAAAACTTTTCACTGCTTCTAACAATTTGCCTCCCACACCATATATTCTTAATACCTTCCACAGAGCATCTCTATCAACTCTATCATATGCCTTTTCCAGATCCATAAATGCTACATACAAATCCATTTGTTTTTCTAAGTATTTCTCGCATACATTCTTCAAAGCAAACACCTGATCCACACATCATCTACCACTTCTGAAACCACACTGCTCTTCCCCAATCTGATGCTCTGTACATGCCTTCACCCTCTCAATAAATACCATCCCATATAATTTACCACGAATACTCAACAAACTTATACCTCTGTAATCTGAGCACTCACTCTTACCCCCTTTGCCTTTGTACATTACCACTATGCAAGCATTCCGCCAATCCTCAGGCACCTCACCATGATTCATGCATACATTAAATAACCTTACCAACCAGTCAACAATACAGTCACCCCCTTTTTTAATAAATTCCCCTGCAATGCCATCGAAACCTGCTGCTTTGCCGGCTTTCATCTTCCGTAAAGGTTTTACTACCTCTTCTCTATTTACCAAATCATTTTCCCTAACCCTCTCACTTTGCACACCACCTCGACCAAGACACCCCACATCAGCCACTCTATCATCAAACACATTCAACAAACTTTCAAAATACTCACTCCATCTCCTTCGCACATCACCACTACTTGTTATCCCCTCAACATTTGCCCCCTTCACTGAAGTTCCAATTTGCTCCCTTGTCTTACGTACTTTATTTACCTGCTTCCAAAATATCTTTTTAGTCTCCCTGAAATTTAATGATACTCTCTCACCCCAACTCTCATTTGCCCTCTTTTTCACCTCTTGCACCTTTCTCTTGACCTCCTGCCTCCTTCTTGTATATATCTCCCACTCAATTGCATTTCTTCCCTGCAAAAATCGTCCAAATGCCTCTCTCTTCTCTTTCACTAATAATCTTACTTCTTCATCCCACCACTCACTACCCTTTCTAATCAACCCACCTCCCACTCTTCTCATGCCACAAGCATCTTTTGCGCAATCCATCACTGATTCCCTAAATACATCCCATTCCTCCCCCACTCACCTTACTTCCATTGTTCTCACCTTTTTCCATTCTGTACTCAGTCTCTCCTAGTACTTCCTCACACAAGTCTCCTTCCAAGCTCACTTACTCTCACCACCCTCTTCACCCCAACATTCACTCTTCTTTTCTGAAAACCCATACAAATCTTCACCTTAGCCTCCACAAGATAATGATCAGACATCCCTCCAGTTGCACCTCTCAGCACATTAACTTCCAAAAGTCTCTCTTTCGTGCGCCTTTCAATTAACACGTAATCCAATAACGCTCTCTGGCCATCTCTCCTACTTACATACGTATACTTATGTATATCTCGCTTTTTAAACCAGGTATTCCCAATCACCAGTCCTTTTTCAGCACATAGATCTACAAGCTCTTCACCATTTCCATTTACAACACTGAACACCCCATGTATACCAATTATTCCCTCAACTGCCACATTACTCACCTTTGCATTCAAATCACCCATCACTATAACCAGGTCTCGTGCATCAAAACCACTAACACACTCATTCACCTGCTCCCAAAACACTTGCCTCTCATGATCTTTCTTCTCATGCCCAGGTGCATATGCACCAATAATCACCCATCTCTCTCCATCAACTTTCAGTTTTACCCATATTAATCGAGAATTTACTTTCTTACATTTTATCACATACTCCCACAACTCCTGTTTCAGGAGTACTGCTACTCCTTCCCTTGCTCTTGTTCTCTCACTAACCCCTGACTTTACTCCCAAGACATTCCCAAACCACTCTTCCCCTTTACCCTTGAGCTTCGTTTTACTCAGAGCCAAAACATCCAGGTTCCTTTCCTCAAACATACTACCTATCTCTCCTTTTTTTCACATCTTGGTTACATCCACACACATTTAGACACCCCAGTCTGAGCCTTCGAGGAGGATGAGCACTCCCCGCGTGACTCCTTCTTCTGTTTCCCATTTTAGAAAGTTAAAAAAAATACAAGGAGGGGATGATTTCTGGCCCCCCGCTCCCGTCCCCTCTAGTCGCCTTCTACGACACGCAAGGAATGCGTGGGAAGTATTCTTTCACCCCTATCTCCAGGGATAATATATTTTTTTTTTTTTTTTTTTTTTTTTTTGCTTTGTCGCTGTCTCCCGCGTTTGCGAGGTAGCGCAAGGAAACAGACGAAAGAAATGGCCCAGCCCAACCCACCCCCATACACATGCCTTGATTCAATCCACTGACAGCACGTCAACCCCGGTGTACCACATCGCTCCAATTGACTCTATTCTTTGCCCTCCTTTCACCCTCCTGCATGTTCAGGCCCCGATCACACAAAATCTTTTTCACTCCCTCTTTCCACCTCCAATTTGGTCTCCCTCTTCTCCTCGTTCCCTCCACCTCCGACACATATATCCTCTTGGTCAATCTTTCCTCACTCATCCTCTCCATGTGCCCAAACCACTTCAAAACACCCTCTTCTGCTCTCTCAACCACGCTCTTTTTATTTCCAAACATCTCTCTTACGCTTACGTTACTCACTCGATCAAACCACCTCACACCACACATTGTCCTCAAACATCTCATTTCCAGCACATCCATCCTCCTGCGCACAACTCTATCCATAGCCCACGCCTCGCAACCATACAACATTGTTGGAACCACTATTCCTTCAAACATACGCATTTTTGCTTTCCGAGATAATGTTCTCGACTTCCACACATTCTTCAAGGCCCCCAGAATTTTCGCCCCCTCCCCCACCCTATGATCCACTTTCGCTTCCATGGTTCCATCCGCTGCCAGATCCACTCCCAGATATCTAAAACACTTCACTTCCTCCAGTTTTTCTCCATTCAAACTCACCTCCCAATTGACTTGACCCTCAACCCCACTGTACCTAATAACCTTGCTCTTATTCACATTTACTCTTAACTTTCTTCTTCCACACACTTTACCAAACTCAGTCACCAGCTTCTACAGTTTCTCACATGAATCAGCCACCAGCGCTGTATCATCAGCGAACAACAACTGACTCACTTCTCAAGCTCTCTCATCCCCAACAGACTTCATACTTGCCCCTCATTCCAAAACTCTTGCATTTACCTCCCTAACAACCCCATCCATAAACAAATTAAACAACCATGGAGACATCACACACCCCTGCCGCAAACCTACATTCACTGAGAACCAATCACTTTCCTCTCTTCCTACACGTACACATGCCTTACATCCTCGATAAAAACTTTTCACTGCTTCTAACAACTTTCCTCCCACACCATATATTCTTAATACCTTCCACAGAGCACCTCTATCAACTCTATCATATGCCTTCTCCAAATTCATAAATGCTACATACAAATCCATTTGCTTTTCTAAGTATTTTTCACATACATTCTTCAAAGCAAACACCTTATCCACACATCCTCTACCACTTCAGAAACCACACTGCTCTTCCCCAATCTGATGCTCTGTACATGCCTTCACCCTCTCAATCAATACCCTCCCATATAATTTACCAGGAATACTCAACAAACTTATACCTCTGAAATTTGAGCACTCACTCTTATACAATGGCACTATGCACGCATTCCGCCAATCCTCAGGCACCTCACCATGAGTCATACATACATTAAATAACCTTACCAACCAGTCAACAATACAGTCACCCCCTTTTTTAATAAATTCCACTGCAATACCATCCAAACCTGCTGCCTTGCCGGCTTTCATCTTCCGCAAAGCTTTCACTACCTCTTTTCTGTTTACCAAATCATTTTCCCTAACCCTCTCACTTTGCACACCACCTCGACCAAAACACCCTATATCTGCCACTCTATCATAAAACACATTCAACAAACCTTCAAAATACTCACTCCATCTCCTTCTCACATCACCACTACTTGTTATCACCTCCCCATTAGCGCCCTTCACTGCAGTTCCCATTTGCTCTCTTGTCTTACGCACTTTATTTACCTCCTTCCAGAACATCTTTTTATTCTCCCTAAAATTTAATGATACTCTCTCACCCCAACTCTCATTTGCCCTTTTTTTCACCTCTTGCACCTTTCTCTTGACCTCCTGTCTCTTTCTTTTATACATCTCCCACTCAATTGCATTTTTTCCCTGCAAAAATCGTCCAAATGCCTCTCTCTTTTCTTTCACTAATACTCTTACTTCTTCATCCCACCACTCACTTCCCTTTCTAATCAACCCACCTCCCACTCTTCTCATGCCACAAGCATCTTTTGCGCAATCCATCACTGATTCCCTAAATACATCCCATTCCTCCCCCACTCCCCTTGCTTCCATTGTTCTCACCTTTTTCCATTCTGTACTCAGTCTCTCCTGGTACTTCCTCACACAGGTCTCCTTCTCAAGCTCACTTATTCTCACCACCCTCTTCATCCCAACATTCACTCTTCTTTTCTGAAAACCCATACAAATCTTCACCTTAGCCTCCACAAGATAATGATCAGACATCCCTCCAGTTGCACCTCTCAGCACATTAACATCCAAAAGTCTCTCTTTCGCACGCCTGTCAATTAACACGTAATCCAATAACGCTCTCTGGCCATCTCTCCTACTTACATAAGTATACTTATGTATATCTCGCTTTTTAAACCATTTCCATTTACAACACTGAACACCCCATATATATATATATATATATATATATATATATATATATATATATATATATATATATATATATATATATATATATATATATATATATATATATATATATATATATATATATATATATATATATATATATATGTATAAATATATATATATATATATATATATATATATATATATATATATATATATATATATATATATATATATATATATATATATATATATATATATACATATATATATATATATATATATATATATATATATATATATATATATATATATATATATATATATATATATATATATATATATATATATATATATACATATATATATATGTAAGGCTATTTAATGTATGTATGACTCATGGTGAGGTGCCTGAGGATTGGCGGAATGCGTGCATAGTGTCATTGTACAAATGCAAAGGGGATAAGAGTGAGTGCTCAAATTACAGAGGTATAAGTTTGTTGAGTATTCCTGGTAAATTATATGGGAGGGTGTTGATTGAGAGGGTGAAGGCATGTACAGAGCATCAGATTGGGGAAGAGCAGTGTGGTTTCAGAAGTGGTAGAGGATGTGTGGATCAGGTATTTGCTTTGAAGAATGTATGTTAGAAATACTTAGAAAAGCAAATGGATTTGTATGTAGCATTTATGGATCTGGAGAAGGCATATGATAGAGTTGATAGAGATGCTCTGTGGAAGGCATTAAGAATATATGGTGTGGGAGGAAAGTTGTTAGAAGCAGTGAAAAGTTTTTATCGAGGATGTAAGGCATGTGTACGTGTAGGAAGAGAGGAAAGTGATTGGTTCTCAGTGAATGTAGGTTTGCGGCAGGGGTGTGTGATGTCTCCATGGTTGTTTAATTTGTTTATGGATGGGGTTGTTAGGGAGGTAAATGCAAGAGTTTTGGAAAGAGGGGCAAGTATGAAGTCTGTTGGGGATGAGAGAGCTTGGGAAGTGAGTCAGTTGTTGTTCGCTGATGATACAGCGCTGGTGGCTGATTCATGTGAGAAACTGCAGAAGCTGGTGACTGAGTTTGGTAAAGTGTGTGGAAAAAGGAAGTTAAGAGTAAATGTGGATAAGAGCAAGGTTATTAGGTACAGTAGGGTTGAGGATCAAGTCAATTGGGAGGTGAGTTTGAATGGAGAAAAACGGGAGGAAGTGAAGTGTTTTAGATATCTGGGAGTGGATCTGGCAGCGGATGGAACCATGGAAGCGGAAGTGAATCATAGGGTGGGGGAGGTTGCGAGAATTCTGGGGGCCTTGAAGAATGTGTGGAAGTCGAGAACATTATCTCGGAAAGCAAAAATGGGTATGTTTGAAGGAATAGTGGTTCCAACAATGTTGTATGGTTGCGAGGCGTGGGCTATGGATAGAGTTGTGCGCAGGAGGATGGATGCGCTGGAAATGAGATGTTTGAGGACAATGTGTGGTGTGAGGTGGTTTGATCGAGTGAGTAACGTAAGGGTAAGAGAGATGTGTGGAAATAAAAAGAGCGTGGTTGAGAGAGCAGAAGAGGGTGTTTTGAAGTGTTTTGGGCACATGGAGAGAATGAGTGAGGAAAGATTGACCAAGAGGATATATGTGTCGGAGGTGGAGGGAACGAGGAGAAGAGGGAGACCAAATTGGAGGTGGAAGGATGGAGTGAAAAAGATTTTGTGCGATCGGGGCATGAATATGCAGGAGGGTGAAGGGAGGGCAAGGAATAGAGTGAATTGGAGCGATGTGGTATACCGGAGTTGACGTGCTGTCAGTGGATTGAATCAAGGCATGTGAAGCGTCTGGGGTAAACCATGGAAAGCTGTGTAGGTATGTATATTTGCGTGTGTGGACGTATGTATATACATGTGTATGGGGGGGTGGGTTGGGCCATTTCTTTCGTCTGTTTCCTTGCGCTACCTCGCAAACGCGGGAGACAGCGACAAAGTATAATATAATATAATATATAATATATATATTATATATATATATATATATATATATATATATATATATATATATATATATATATATATATATATATATATATATTTATATATATATATATATATATATATATATATATATATATATATATATATATATATATATATATATGGGGGATAGGGGAGAAAGAATACTTCCCACGTATTCCCTTTGTGTCGTCGAAGGTGACTAAAAGGGAAGGGAGCGGGGGGCTGGAAATCCTCCCCTCTTGTTTTTTTTTTTCTTTTCCCAAAGAAGGAACAGAAATGGGAGCCAGATGAGGATATTCCCTCAAAGGCCCAGTCCTCCGTTCTTAACGCTACCTCGCTAACGCGGGAAATGGCGAATTGTATGAAAGAAAGAATATATATATATATATATATATATATATATATATATATATATATATATATATATATATATATATATATATATATATATATATGTTTATTTATCTTAATTTTTTCATATTGCTTTGCCGCTGTCTCCAGCGTTAGTGAGGTAGCGCAAGGAAACAAACAAAAGAATGGCCCAACCCACCCACATACACATGTATATACATACACGTCCACACACGCAAATATACATACCTATACATCTCAACATATACATATATATACACACCCACATATACATATATACACATTTACTTGATTCATACTGTCTGTCTTTATTCATTCCCATCGCCACCCCGCCACATATGAAATAAAAAATCCCTCCCTCCTCATGTGTGCGAGGTAGCGATAGGAAAAGACAACAAAGGCCACATTCGTTCACACTCAGTCTCCAGCTGTCATGTAATAATGCGCTGAAACCACAGCTCCCTTTCTACATCCAGGCCCCACAGAACTTTCCATGGTATCCCCTAGACGCTTCACATGCCTTGGTTCAATCCATTATTACTTACTCGATCAAACCATCTCACACCACATACTGTTCTCAAGCATCTCATTTCCAGCAAATCCACACTCCTCTGCCCAAATATATCTATAGTCCTCGCCTTGCAACCATATAACATTGTTGGAACCACTATTTCTTCAAACATACCAATTTTTGCTTTCCGAGATAATGTTCTCGATTTCCACACATTCTTCAACGCTCCCAGAACTCTTGCCCCCTCCCCCACCCTATGACTCGCTTCCGCTTCCATGGTTCCATCCTCTGCCAAACCCAATCCCAGATATCTAAGACACTTCACTTTCTCCAGTTTTTCTCCATTCAAACTTATCTCCCAATTGACTTGTCCCTCAACCGTACTGTACCTAATAACCTTGCCCTTATTCAAACTTACTATAAACTTTCCTCTTTCACACACTTTACCAAACTCATTCACTAGCTTCTGCAGTTTCTCGCACGAACCATCCACCAGCGCTGTATCATCAGTAAACAACAACTGACTCACTTCCCAAGCTCTCTCATCCACAACAGACTGCATACTACATACCCATTTTTGCTCTCTGAGATAGCGTCCACACATTCTTCAACGCTCCCAGAACCTTGGCCCCCCTCCCCCGGTCCGTGAATCACTTCCGCTTCCATGGTTTCATTTCCTGTTACGTTTACGCCATGGTATCTAAAGCACTTCACTACCTCAAATTTTTCTCTATTCAAATTCACTTTCCAATTAACTTGTCCCTCACCTCTACTGAACCTAATAACCTTGTTCATATTTACATTTACTCCCTACAACTGACCTCCACCTACATGCCACAACCAACACCTCCGCCCACACACCACCACCAAACCCTGCACCCACATGCAACCACTAGCACCTCCATCCACATGCCACCATGGAACACATGCCACCACAAGCACCTTCACACACGTGCCACCACCAACACCTTCCACATACCATTAACTGCACCCACATCCACATAACACTACCAACACCTCCATCCACATGCCGCTACCTACACTTCCACCCACATGACATTAGCAGTATCTCCATCAACATGCCACTGCCAACAGCTCCACACATATGCCACCACCACATGCCACTACCTACACTTCCACCCACATGCCAACACCAGCACCTCCACCCGCTTGCTACAACCAACACCTCCAAACCACATGCCATTACCATCACTTCCACTTGCATGTTACCACTAGCACTCCATCGACAGGCTACTACCAGCGCAGTCCACAAGCCACTACCAGCATCACCATCCACATGCCACTACCTACACTTACATCCACGTGCCACCATCAGCACCTCCATCCACATGCCACTACCTACACCCCGACTCACATGTCACCGTCAACAACTCCACCCACATGCCACTACCTTCGCCTCCACCCACATGTCACCATCAATACCTCCATCCACATGTCACCATCAACACCTCCACCAACTTGTCACCATCAACACTTCCACCCACATGTCACCACCAACACCTCCATCCACATGCCACTACCTCCACCTCCACCCACATGTCACCATCAACACTTCCATCCACATGTCACCGTCACCTCCACCCACTTTTCACAATCAACACCTCCACCTAACTGCCACCATCAACACTTCCACCCACATGTCACCATCAACACCTCCACCCACTTGTCACTGTCAACGCCTCCACTCACTTGTCACCATCAACACCTCCGTCCACATGCCATTACCTACACCTTCACTCACT
>NC_092227.1:24417149-24454649 GCF_036320965.1 Panulirus ornatus
GAGAGATGGGTGATTATTGGTGCATATGCACCTGGGAATGAGAAGAAAGATCATGAGAGGCAAGTGTTTCGGGAGCAGTTGAGTGAGTGTGTTAGTAGTTTTGATGCACGAGACCAGGTTATAGTGATGGGTGATTTGAATGCAAAGGTGAGTAAGGTGGCAGTTGAGGAAATAATTGGTGTACATGAGCTGTTCAGTGTTGTAAATGGAAATGGTGAAGAGCTTATGAATTTGTGTGCTGAAACAGGATTGGTGATTGGGAATACCTGGTTAAAAAAGAGAGATATACATAATAATACGTATGTAAATAAGAGAGATGGCCAGAGGGCGTTATTAGATTATGCGTTAATTGATAAGCGCGCAAAAGAGAGACTTTTAGATGTTAATGTGCTGAAAGACGCGACTGGAGGGGTGTATGATTACTATCTTGTGGAGGCGAAGGTGAAGATTTGTAATGGTTCTCAGAAAAAAAGAGTGAATGTTGTGGTGAAGAGAGTGATGAGAGTAAGTGAGCTTAGGAGGGGAAATGTGAGAAAGTACCAGGAGAGACTGAGTGCAGAATGGAAAAAGGTGAGATCAAAGGACGTAGGGGGAGTGGAGTAGGAATGCGATGTAATTAGGGAAACAGTGATGGCATGTGCAAAAGATGCTTGTGGCATGAGCAGCGTGAGAGGTTGGCACATTAGAAAGGGTAGTGAGTGGTGGGATGAAGAAGTAAGATTGTTAGTGAAAGAGAAGAGAGAGGCATTTGGACGTGTTTTGCAGGGAAATAATGCAAAAGTCTGGGAGATGTATAAAAGAAAGAGGCAGGAGGTCAAGAGAAAGGTGCAAGAGGTGAAAAAGAGGGCAAATGAGAGATGGGTTGACAGAGTATCATTAAGTTTCAGGCAAAATGAAACTATGTGTTTGAAGGAGGTAAATAAAGTGCGTAAGACAAGAAAACTAATAGGAATATCGGTGAATGGGGCTAATAGGGAGGTGATAACAAGCAGTGGTGATGTGAGAAGTAGATGCGGTGGGTATTTGAATGTTTGTTGAATGTGTTAGATGATAGAGTGGCAGATATAGGGTGTTTTGGTCGAGGTAGTGTGAGTAGTGAGAGGATTACTGAGAATGATTTGGTATATAGAAAAGAAGGTAGTAAAAGTTTTGCGGAAGATGAAAGCTGGCAATGCAGCGGGTTTGGATGGTATTTCAGTGAAATTTATTAAAAAAGGGAGTGACTTTGTTGTTGACTGGTTGGTAAGGATATTTTATGTATGTATGACTCATGGTGAGATTCCTGAAGATTGGGGGAATGCATGCATAATGCCATTGTACAAAGGCAAAGGGTATAAAGAAGAGCGCCCAAATTACAGAGGTAAGATATGTTGAGTATTCCTGAGAAATTATATGGGAGGGTATTGATTGAGAGTGTGAAGGCATGTACAGAACAACAGATTGGGTAAGTGCAGTGTTGTTTCAAAAGTGGTAGAGGATGTGTGAATTATGTGTTTCCTTTGAAGAATGTATCTGAAAAATACTTAGAAAAGCAAATGGATTTGTATGTAGCATTTTTGGATCTGCATATGGCATATGATAGAGTTGAGAGAGATGCTCTGTGGAAGGTATTAAGACTATATGGTGCAGGAGGGAAGTTGTTAGAAGCAGTGACAAGTTTTAATCGAGGATGTAAGGCATGTGTACGAGTAGGAAGAGAGGAAAGTGATTAGTTCTCAGTGAATGTTAGTTTGCGGCAGGGGTGCGTGATGTCTCCATGGTTGTTCAATTTGTTTACGGATGGAGTTGTTAGGGAGGTGAATGCAAGAGCTTTGAAGAGAGGGGAAGTATGCAGTCTGTTTTGGATGAGAGAGCTTAGGAAGTGAGTCAGTTGTTGTTCGCTGATGATACGGCGCTGATGGCTGATTCGTGTGAGAAACTGCAGAAGCTGGTGACCGAGTTTGGTAAAGTGTGTGAAAGAAGAAAACTGGAAGTAAATGTGAATAAGAGCAAGGTTATTAGGAACAGTAGGGTTAAGGGACAAGTCACTTGGGAGGTAAGTTTGAATGGAGAAAAACTTGAGCAAGTGAAGTGTTTTAGATATCTGGGATTGGATTTGGCAGTGGATAGAACAATAGAAAAGGAAGTGAGTCACAGGGTGAGGGAGGGGGCAGAAGTTCTGGGGGCCTTGAAAACGTGTTGAAGGCGAGAACATTATCTCGGAAAACAAAAGTGCAAATGTTTGAAGGAATAGTGGTTCTAACAATGCTATATGGTTGCGAGGCGTAGGCTATAGAGAGAGTTGTGCGGAGGAGGGTAGATGTGTTGGAATGAGATGTTTGACGACAATACGTGGTGTGAGGTGGTTTGATCGAGTAAGTAATGAACGGGTAAGAGAGATGTGAGATCATAAAAAGAGTGTGGTTGAGAGAGCAGAAGAGGGTTGTTTTAAAATGGTTTGGTCACATAGAGAGAATGACTGAGGAAAGATTGACCAAGAGGATATAATTGTCATTGGGGGAGAGAACGAGAAGACGTGGGAGACCAAATTGGAGATGGAGAAATGGAATAAAAAATGTAGTGAGCGATCGGTGCCTGAAGATGCAGGAGGGTGAAAAACGCACAAGGAATAGAGTGAATTGGAACGATGTGGTAAACTGGGTCGACGTGCTGTCAGTGAAGCGTATGGCGTAAACCATAGAAAGTTTTGTGGGGCTTGGATGTGGAAAGGGAAATGTGGTTTCGGTGCACTATACATGACAGCTAGAGACTGCGTATGAACGAATGTGGACTTTGTTGTCTTTTCCTAGCGTTACCTCGCGCGTATGCGGGGGGAGGGGGTTGTCATTTCATGTATGACCGGGTGACAACGGTAATGAATAAAGGCAACAAGAATGAATTAGGTAAATGTATATTTCTCTGTATGTAAATGTATACATCTGTATATGTTTGAAAGTTATAAGTATATATATGTGTGGGTGTGTGGACTTGTATGTATATACATGCGTATGTGGGTGGGTTGGGTCATTCTTTCGTCTATTTCCTTGCGGTACCTTGCTAACGCACGAAACAGCGACAAACTGTAATAAATGTATATATATATATATATATATCTTTCTTTTTCTTTCATACTATTCGCCATTTCCCGCATTAGCGAGGTAGCGTTGAGAACAGAGGACTGGGCCCTTGAGGGAATATCCTCACCTGGGCCTATATATATATATATATATATATATATATATATATATATATATATATTATTTATTTATTTATTTATTATTTATTCATTCATTTCACTTTGTCGCTGTCTCCCGCGTTAGCAAGGTAGCACAAGGAAAAAGACGAAAAAATGGCCCAATCCCCCCACATACACATGTATATACATACACGTCCACACATACAAATATACATACATATACATCACAGCGTATACATATATATAAATACACACACATAAACATATATATACATGTACATAATTCAAACTATCAGCCTTTATTCATTCCCATCGCTAACCCAACACACATGAAATAACAACACGCTTCCCCTGTATGTGCTCGAGGTAGCGCTGGGGAAAGTCAACAAAGGCCACATTCATTCACACTCAGTGTCTAACTTTAATGTATAATGCACCGAAACCACAACTCCCTTTCCACATCCAGGACCCACAGAACTTTCCATGGTTTACCCCTGACGCTTCACATGCCCTGGTTCAATCAATTGATAGCACGTCGACCCCGGTATACCACATCGTTCCAATTCATTCTGTTCCTTGCATGACTTTCACCCTTCTGCATGTTTAGACCCCGATCACTCAAAATCCTTTTAACTCTATCTTTCCATCTCCAGTTTGGTGTCCCACTTCTCGTTCCCTCCACCTCTGACACATATATCCTCTTGGTCAATCTTTCCTCACTCATTCTCTCCATGTGACCAAAACATTTCAAAACACCCTCTTTTACACTCTCAACCACACTTTTTATTTCCACACATCTCTCGTACCCTATCATTACCTAATCGATCAAACCACCTTACCCCACATTCTATCCTCAGACATCTCATTTCCAGCACATCCATCCTCCTCCGCACAATCCTATCCATATCCCACTCCTCGCAACCATATAACATTGTAGGAACCACTTTTCCTTAAAACATACCTATTTTTGCCTTCCGAGATACTCTTCTCGACTTCCATACATTCTTCAACGCTCCTAGAACTTTCGGCCCCTTCCCCACCCTATGATTCACTTCCGCTTCCATGGTTCCATCCGTTGCCAAACCACTCCTAGAAATCTAAAACACTTCACTTCCTCCAGTTTTTCTCCATTCAAACTTACCTCCTAATCGACTTGTCTCCCAACCATACTGTACCTAATAACCTTGCTCTTACTCACATTTACTATCAGCTTTCTTCTTTCACACACTCTAATAATTTCATTCACCAGCTTTTGCAGTTTCTCACACGAATCAGCCAACAGAGCTGTGTCATTAGCGAACTACAACTGACTCACTTCCCAAGCTCTCTCATCCACAACAGACTGTATACTTGCCCCTCTTTCCAAAAACTCTTGCATTCACCCCTCTAAGAACCCCATTCATAAACAAATTAAAGAACCATCGAGACACCACACACCCCTACAGCAAACCAACATTCACTGAGAACCAATAACTTTCCTCTCTTCTTGCACGTGCACATGCCTTACATCTTCGATATAAACTTTTCACTGCTTCTAACAACTTGACTCCCACACCATATATTCTTAATATCTTCCATGGAGCATCTCTATCAACTCTATTATATGCCTTCTGCTGGTCTATAAATGCTATATACAAATCCATTTCCTTTTCTAAGTATATCTCACATACATCTTCAAAGCAAACACCTGATCCAAATATCATCTACCAGTTCTGAAACCAAACTGCTGTTACCCAATCTGATGCTCTGTACATGCCTTCACCCTCTCACTCAATACCCTCCCATATAATTTCCCAGGAATACCTAAGAAACTTATACCTCAGAAATCTAAGCAATCACTTTTCTCCCCTTTGCCTTTGTACAATGCCACTATGTAAGCATTCCAACAATCCTCAGGCACCTCACCATGAGTCGTACATACATTAAATAACCTCACCAACCAGTCAAAAATAGTGTCATACTCTTTTGTAATAAATTCCATCGCAATACCATCCAAATCCGCTTCCTTGCCGGCTTTCATCTTCCGCAAAGCTTTTACTACCTCTTCTCTGTATACCAAATCATTCTTCCTACCCTCTCACTTTGCACGCCATCTCGACCAAAACACCCTATATCTGCCACTCTATCATCAAACACATTCAACACACCTTCAAAATACTCACTCCGACTCCTTCTTACATCAAAACTACTTGTTATCACCACCCCAGTAGCACGCTTCACTGAAGTTCCCATTTGTTCCCTTGTCCTAGGCACTTTATTTAACTCTTTCCAAAGCATGATTTTATTCTCCCTAAAATTTAATGATACTCTCAAACCAAATCTCATTTGCCCTCTTTTTCGCCTCTTGCACCTTTCTCTTGAACTCCTGCCTGATTTTTTTATAAATCTCCCAGTCCTTTGCATCATTTCTCTGCAAAAATCGTCCAAATGCCTCTCTTTTCTCTTTCACTATGTATATATATAAATATATATATTTTTTTTTGCTTTGTCGCTGTCTCCCGCGTTTGCGAGGTAGCGCAAGGAAACAGACGAAAGAAATGGCCCAACCCATCCCCATACACATGTATATACATACGTCTACACACGCAAATATACACACCTACACAGCTTTCCATGGTTTACCCCAGACGCTTCACATGCCCTGATTCAATCCACTGACAGCACGTCAACCCCGGTATACCACATCGATCCAATTCACTCTATTCCTTGCCCTTCTTTCACCCTCCTGCATGTTCAGGCCCCGATCACACAAAATCTTTTTCACTCCATCTTTCCTCATCCAATTTGGTCTCCCACTTCTCCTCGTTCCCTCCACCTCCGACACATATATCCTCTTGGTCAATCTTTCCTCACTCATTCTCTCCATGTGACAAAACCATTTCAAAACACTCTCTTCTGCTCTCTCAACCACGCTCTTTTTATTTCCACACATCTCTCTTACCCTTACGTTACTTACTCGATCAAACCACCTCACACCACACATTGTCCTCAAACATCTCATTTCCAGCAAATCCATCCTCCTGCGCACAACTCTACCCATAGCCCACGCCTCGCAACCATACAACATTGTTGGAACCACTATTCCTTCAAACATACCCATTTTTGATTTCCGAGATAATGTTCTCGACTTCCTCACATTCTTCAAGCTCCCAGGATTTTCGCCCCCTCCCCCACCCTATGATCCACTTCCGCTTCCATGGTTCCATTCGCTGCCAGATCCACTCCCAGATATCTAAAACACTTTACTTCCTCCAGTTTTTCTCCATTCAAACTTACCTCCCAATTGACTTGACCCTCAACCCTACTGTACCTAATTACCTTGCTCTTATTCACATTTACTCCTAACTTTCCTCTTTCACACACTTTACCAAACTCAGTCAAATCTTTCACCCCATATATGTATATATATATATATATATATATATATATATATATATATATATATATATATATATATATATATATATATATATATATATATATATATATATATATCTTTTTCTTTCTTTTAAACTATTCGCCATTTCCCGCGTTAGCGAGGTAGCGTTAAGAACACAGGACTAGGCCTTTTTTGGATTATCCTCACCTGGCCTCCTCTGTTCCTTCTTTTGGAAAATTAAAAAAAAAACAAAAAACGAGAGGGGAGGATTTCCAGCCCCCGCTCCCATATATATATGTATGTATATATATATATATATATATATGGTTTGGATGGTATTGCAGTGGAATTTATTAAAAAAGGGGGTGACTGTATTGTTGACTGGTTGGTAAGGTTATTTAATGTATGTATGACTCATGGTGAGGTGCCTGAGGATTGGCGGAATGCGTGCATAGTGCCATTGTACAAAGGCAAAGGGGATAAGAGTGAGTGCTCAAATTACAGAGGTATAAGTTTGTTGAGTATTCCTGGTAAATTATATGGGAGGGTATTGATTGAGAGGGTGAAGGCATGTACAGAGCATCAGATTGGGGAAGAGCAGTGCGGTTTCAGAAGTGGTAGAGGATGTGTGGATCAGGTGTTTGCTTTGAAGAATGTATGTGAGAAATACTTAGAAAAGCAAATGGATTTGTATGTAGCATTTATGGATCTGGAGAAGGCATATGATAGAGTTGATAGAGATGCTCTGTGGAAGGTATTAAGAATATATGGTGTGGGAGGCAAGTTGTTAGAAGCAGTGAAAAGTTTTTATCGAGGATGTAAGGCATGTGTACGTGTAGGAAGAGAGGAAAGTGATTGGTTCTCAGTGAATGTAGGTTTGCGGCAGGGGTGTGTGATGTCTCCATGGTTGTTTAATTTGTTTATGGATGGAGTTGTTAGGGAGGTAAATGCAAGAGTCCTGGAAAGAGGGGCAAGTATGAAGTCTGTTGGGGATGAGAGAGCTTGGGAAGTGAGTCAGTTGTTGTTCGCTGATGATACAGCGCTGGTGGCTGATTCATGTGAGAAACTGCAGAAGCTGGTGACTGAGTTTGGTAAAGTGTGTGGAAGAAGAAAGTTAAGAGTAAATGTGAATAAGAGCAAGGTTATTAGGTACAGTAGGGTTGAGGGTCAAGTCAATTGGGAGGTGAGTTTGAATGGAGAAAAACTGGAGGAAGTGAAGTGTTTTAGATATCTGGGAGTGGATCTGTCAGCGGATGGAACCATGGAAGCGGAAGTGGATCATAGGGTGGGGGAGGGGGCGAAAATTTTGGGAGCCTTGAAAAATGTGTGGAAGTCGAGAACAGTATCTCGGAAAGCAAAAATGGGTATGTTTGAAGGAATAGTGGTTCCAACAATGTTGTATGGTTGCGAGGCGTGGGCTATGGATAGAGTTGTGCGCAGGAGGATGGATGTGCTGGAAATGAGATGTTTGAGGACAATGTGTGGTGTGAGGTGGTTTGATCGAGTAAGTAACGTAAGGGTAAGAGAGATGTGTGGAAATAAAAAGAGCGTGGTTGAGAGAGCAGAAGAGGGTGTTTTGAAATGGTTTGGTCACATGGAGAGAATGAGTGAGGAAAGATTGACCAAGAGGATATATGTGTCGGAGGTGGAGGGAACGAGGAGAAGAGGGAGACCAAATTGGAGGTGGAAAGATGGAGTGAAAAAGATTTTGTGTGATCGGGGCCTGAACATGCAGGAGGGTGTAAGGAGGGCAAGGAATAGAGTGAATTGGAGCGATGTGGTATACAGGGGTTGACGTGCTGTCAGTGGAGTGAATCAAGGCATGTGAAGCGTCTGGGGTAAACCATGGAAAGCTGTGTAGGTATGTATATTTGCGTGTGTGGACGTGTGTATGTACATGTGTATGGGGGGGGGTTGGGCCATTTCTTTCGTCTGTTTCCTTGCGCTACCTCGCAAACGCGGGAGACAGCGACAAACTATAAAAAAAAAAAAAAAAAAAAAAATATATATATATATATATATATATATATATATGTATATATATATATGTATAAATATATATATATATATATATATATATATATATATATATATATATATATATATATATATATATATATATATATATATATATATATATATATATATATATATTTATATAAAAATCTATATATATATATATATATATATATATATATATATATATATATATATATATATATATATATATATATATATATATATATATATATATTGGGAAGGATCACAATTTTGCGCGTGATCAAGATATTCCTATAAGTCCACGGGAAAAATGAAACACGAAAAGTTCCCAAGTGCACTTTCGTGTAATAATCACATCATCAGGGGAAATACAAAAGAGAAAATATAACAGTCAGTTGATATACATCGAGGAGCCGAAGCTAGGACGCCATTTGATAAACATGTGATTGTCCAAATCATACAACATATATATATATATATATATACATATATATATATATATATATATATATATATATATATATATATATATATATATATATATATATGTATATATTTATATTTTTTTTCTCTTTTTTTTCGCTGTCTCCCGCGTTTGCGAGGTAGCGCAAGGAAACAGACGAAAGAAATGGCCCAACCCACCCCCATACACATGTATATACATACGTCAACATACTGAAATATGCATACCTTCACAGCTTTCCATGGTTTACCCCAGACGCTTCCCATGCCCTGATTCAATCCACTGACAGCACGTCAACCCCCGTATACCACATCGATCTAATTCACTCTATTCCTTGCCCTCCTTTCACCCTCCAGCATGTTCAGGCCCCGATCACACAAAATCTTTTTCACTCCATCTTTCCACATCCAATTTGGTCTCCCTCTTCTCCTCGTTCCCTCCACCTCCGACACATATATCCTCTTGGTCAATCTTTCCTCACTCATTCTCTCCATGTGCACAAACCATTTCAAAACACCCTCTTCTGTTCTCTCAACCACGCTCTTTTTATTTCCACACATCTCTCTTACCCTTACGTTACTTACTCGATCAAACCACCTCACACCACACATTGTCCTCAAACATCTCATTTCCAGCACATCCAGGCTCCTGCGCACAACTCTATCCATAGCCCACGCCTCGCAACCATACAACATTGTTGGAACCACTATTCCTTCAAACATTCCCATTTTTGCTTTCCGAGATAATGTTCTTGACTTCTACACATTCTTCAAAGCTCCCAGGATTTTCGCCCCCTCCCCCACCCTATGATCCACTTCCGCTTCCATGGTTCCATCCGCTGCCAGATCCACTCCCAGGTATCTAAAACACTTTACTTCCTCCAGTTTTTCTCCATTCAAACTTACATCCCAATTGACTTGACCCTCAACCCTTCTGTACCTAATAACCTTGCTCTTATTCACATTTACTCTTCACTCTCTTCTTTCACACACTTTACCAAACTCAGTCACCAGCTTCTGCAGTTTCTTACATGAATCAGCCACCAGCGCTGTATCATCAGCGAACAACAACTGACTCACTTCCCAAGCTCTCTCATCCACAACAGACTGCATACTTTACTCTCTTTCCAAAACTCCTGCATTCACCTCCCTAACAACCCGATCCATAAACAAATTAAACAACCATGGAGACATCACACACCCCTGCCGCAAACCTACATTCACTGAGAACCAATCACTTTCCACTCTTCCTACACGTACACATGCCTTACATCTTCGATAAAAACTTTTCACTGCTTCTAACAACTTTCCTCCAACACCATATAATCTTAAAACCTTCCACAGAGCATCTCTATCAACTCTATCATAAGCCTTCTCCAGATCCATAAATGCTACATACAAATCCATTTGTTTTTCTAAGTATTTCTCACATACATTCTTCAAAGCAAACACCTGATCCACACATCCTCTACCACTTCTGAAACCACACTCCTCTTCCCCAACCTGATGCTCTGTACATGCCTTCACCCTCTCAATCAATACCCTCCCATAAAATTTACCAGGAATGCTCAACAAACTTATACCTCTGTAATTTGAGCACTCAGTCTTATGCCCTTTGCCTTTCTACAAAGGCACTGTGCAAGCATTCCGCCAATCCTCAGTCACCTCACCATGAATCATACATACATTAAATAACCTTACCAACCAGTCAATAATAGAGTCACCCCCTTTTCTAATAAATTCCAATGCAATACCATCCAAACCTGCTGCCTTGCCGGCTTTCATCTTCCGTAAAGCTTTTACTACCTCTTCTCTGTTTACCAAATCATTTTCCCTAACCCTCTCACTTTGCACACCACCTCGACCAAAACACCCTATATATGCCACTCTATCATCAAACCCATTCAACAAACCTTCAAAATACTCACTCCATCTCATTTTCACATCACCACTACTTGTTATCACCTCCCCATTCGCCCCTTCACTGAAGTTCCCATTTGCTCCCTTGTCTTACGCACTTTATTTACCTCCTTCCAAAACATCTTTTTATTCTCCCTAAAATTTAATGATACTCTCTCACCCCAACTCTCATTTGCCCTCTTTTTCACCTCTTGCACCTTTCTCTTGACCTCCTGTCTCTTTCTTTTATACTTTTCCCACTTATTTGAATATTTTCCCTGCAAAAATCGTCCAAATGCCTCTCTCTTCTCTTTCACTAATAATCTTACTTCTTCATCCCACCACTTACTACCTTTTCTAATCAACCCACCTCCCACGCTTCTCATGCCACAAGCATCTTGTGCGCAAGCCATCATTGCTTCCCTAAATACATCCCATTCCTCCCCCACTCTCCTTACCTCCTTTGTTCTCACCTTTTTCCATTCTGTACTCAGTCTCTCCTAGTACTTTCTCACACAAGACTCCTTCCCAAGCTCACTTACTCTCACCACTCTCTCCACCTCAACATTCTCTCTTCTTTTCTGAAAACCCCCACAAATCTTCACCTTTGCCTCCAGAAGATAATGATCAGACATCCCTCCAGTTGCACCTCTCAGCACATTAACATCCAAAAGCCTCTCTTTCGTGCGTCTATCAATTAACACGTAATCCAATAACGTTCTCTGTCCATATCTCCTACTTACATACGTATACTTACGTATATCTCGCTTTCTAAACCAGGTATTTTCAGCACAAAAATCTACAAGCTCTTCACCATTTCCATTTACAACACTGAACACTCCATGTATACAATTACTCCCTCAACTGCCACATTACTCACCTTTGCATTGAAACCACCCAACACTATAACCCGGTCTTGTGCATCAAAACCAATAACGCACTCATTCAGCTGCTCCCATAACAATTGCCTCTCATGATCTTTCTTCTCATGCCCAGGTGCATATGCACCAACAATCACCCACCTCTCTCCATCAACTTTCAGTTTTACCCATATCAATCTAGAATTTACTTTCTTACATCTATCACATACTCCCGCAACTCCTGATTTAGGAGTAGTCCTACTCCTTCCCTTGCTCTTGTCCTCTTACTAACCCCTGACGTTACTCCTAAGAAATTCCCGAACCACTCTCCCCCTTTACCCTTGAGCTTCGTTTCACTCAGAGCCAAAACATCCAGGTTCCTTTCCTCAAACATACTACCTATCTCCCCTTTTTTCTCATCTTGGTTATATCCACACACATGTAGACACCCCAATCTGAGCTTTCGAGGAGGATGAGCACTCCTCATGTGGCTCCTTCTTCTGTTTCCCCTTTTAGAAAGCTAAAATACAAGGAGGGGAGGGTTTGTGGAACCCCCCGCTCCCGTCACCCTTAGTCGCCTTCTAGACACGTGAGGAATGCGTGGGAAGTATATATATATATATATATATATATATATATATTTTTTTTTTTATTTTGCTTTGTCGCTGTTTCCCGCGTTTGCGAAGTAGCGCAAGTAAACAGACGAAAGAAATGGCCCAACCCACCCACATACACATGTATATACATACGTCCACACACGCAAATATGCATACCTACACAGCTTTCCATGGTTTACCACAGACACTTCACATGCCTTCATTCAATCCACTGACAGCACGTCAACCCCGGTATACCACATCGCTGCAATTCACTCTATTCCTTGCCCTCCTTTCACCCTCCTGCATGTTCAGGCCCCGATCACACAAAATCTTTTTCACTCCATCTTTCCACCTCCAATTTGGTCTCCCTCTTCTCCTCGTTCCCTCCACCTCCGACACATATATCCTCTTGGTCAATCTTTCCTCACTCATTCTCTCCATGTGACCAAACCATTTCAAAACACCCTCTTCTGCTCTCTCAACCACGCTCTTTTTATTTCCACACATCTCTCTTACCCTTACGTTACTTACTCGATCAAACCACCTCACACCACACATTGTCCTCAAACATCTCATTTCCAGCACATCCATCCTCCTGCGCACAACTCTATCCATAGTCCACGCCTCGCAACCATATAACATTGTTGGAACCACTATTCCTTCAAACAAGCCCATTTTTGCTTTCCGAGATAATGTTCTCGACTTCCACACATTCTTCAAGGCTCCCAGAATTTTCGCCCCCTCCCCCACCCTATGATCCACTTCCGCTTCCATGGTTCCATCCGCTGCCAGATCCACTCCCAGATATCTAAAACACTTCACTTCCTCCAGTTTTTCTCCATTCAAACTCACCTCCCAATTGACTTGACCCTCAACCCTACTGTACCTAATAACCTTGCTCTTATTCACATTTACTCTTAACTTTCTTCTTTCACACACTTTTCCAAACTCAGTCACCAGCTTCTGCAGTTTCTCATATGAATCAGCCACCAGCGCTGTATCATCAGCGAACAACAACTGACTCACTTCCCAAGCTCTCTCATCCCCAACAGACTTCATCCCTGCCCCTCTTTCCAAAACTCTTGCATTTACCTCCCTAACAACCCCATCCATAAACAAATTAAACAACCATGGAGACATCACAAACCCCTGCCGCAAACCTACATTCACTGAGAACCAATCACTTTCCTCTCTTCCTACACGTAAACATGCCTTACATCATCGATAAAAACTTTTCACTGCTTCTAACAACTTGCCTCCCACACCATATATTCTTAATACCTTCCACAGAGCATCTCTATCAACTCTATCATATGCTTTCTCCAGATCCATAAATGCTACATAGAAATCCATTTGCTTTTCTAAGTATTTCTCACATACATTCTTCAAAGCAAACACCTGATCCACACATCCTCTACCACTTCTGAAACCACACTGCTCTTCCCCAATCTGATGCTCTGTACATGCCTTCACCCTCTCATCAATACCCTCCCATACAATTTGCCAGGATTACTCTACAAACTTATACCTCTGTAATTTGAGCACTCACTCTTATCCCCTTTGCCTTTGTACAATGGCACTATGCACGCATTCCGCCAATCCTCAGGCACCTCACCATGAGTCATACATACATTAAATAACCTTACCAACCAGTCAACAATAGAGTCACCCCCTTTTTTAATAAATTCCACTGCAATACCCTCCAAACCTGCTGCCTTGCCGGCTTTCATCTTCCGCAAAGCTTTTACTACCTCTTCTCTGTTTACCAAATCATTTTCCCTAACCCTCGCACTTTGCACACCACCTCGACCAAAACACCCTATATCTGCCACTCTATCATCAAACACATTCAACAAACCTTCAAAATACTCACTCCATCTCCTTCTCACATCACCACTACTTGTTATCACCTCCCCATTTGCGCCCTTCACTGAAGTTCCTATTTGCTCCCTTGTCTTACGCACTTTATTTACCTCCTTCCAGAACATTTTTTTATTCTCACTAAAATTTAATGATACTCTCTCACCCCAACTCTCATTTGCCCTTTTTTTCACTTCTTGCACCTTTCTCTTGACCTCCTATCTCTTTCATTTATACGTCTCCCACTCAATTTCATTTTTTCCCTGCAAAAATCGTCCAAATGCCTCTCTCTTCTCTTTCACTAATACTCTTACTTCTTTATCCCAGCACTCACTACCCTTTCTAATCAACCCACCTTCCACTCTTCTCATGCCACAAGCATCTTTTGCGCAATCAATCACTGATTCTCTAAATACATCCCATTCCTCCCCCACTCCCCTTACTTCCTTTTTTCTCACCTTTTTCCATTCTGTACTCAGTCTCTCCTGGTACTTCCTCACACAAGTCTCCTTCCCAAGCTCACTTACTCTCACCACCCTCTTCACCCCAACATTCACTTTTCTATTCGGGAAACCCACACAAATCTTCACCTTAGCCTCCACAAGATAATGATCAGACATCCCTCCAGTTGCACCTCTTAGCACATTAACATCCAAAAGTCTCTCTTTCGCGCGCCTGTCAATTAACACGTAATCCAATAACGCTCTCTGGCCATCTCTCCTACTTACATAAGTATACTTATGTATATCTCGCTTTTTAAACCAGGTATTCCCAATCATCAGTCCTTTTTCAGCACATAAATCTACAAGCTCTTCACCATTTCCATTTACAACACTGAACACCCCATGCATACCAATTATTCCCTCAACTACCACATTACTCACCTTTGCATTCAAACCACCCAACACTATAACACGGTCTTGTGCATCAAAACCACTAACACACTCATTGAACTGCTCCCAAAACACTTGCCTCTCATGATCTTTCTTCTCATGCCCAGGTGCATATGCACCAACAATCACCCATCTCTCTCCATCAACTTTCAGTTTTACCCATATCAATCTAGAATTTACTTTCATACATCTATCACATACTCCCACAACTCCTGATTTAGGAGTAGTCCTACTCCTTCCCTTGCTCTTGTCCTCTTACTAACCCCTGACGTTACTCCTAAGACATTCCCAAACCACTCTTCCCCTTTACCCTTGAGCTTCGTTTCACTCAGAGCCAAAACATCCAGGTTCCTTTCCTCAAACATACTACCTATATCCCCTTTTTTCTCATCTTGGTTATATCCACACACATTTAGACACCCCAATCTGAGCTTTCGAGGAGGATGAGCACTCCTCATGTGGCTCCTTCTTCTGTTTCCCCTTTTAGAAAGCTAAAATACAAGGAGGGGAGGGTTTGTGGCACCACAGCTCCCGTACCCCTTAGTCGCCTTCTACGACACGTGAGGAATGCGTGGGAAGTATATATATATATATATATATATATATATATATATATATATATATATATATATATATTTTTTTTTTCTTAATTTGCTTTGTCGCTGTTTCCCGCGTTTGCGAGGTAGCGCAAGGAAACAGACGAAAGAAATGGCCCAACCCACCCCCATACACATGTATATACATACGTCCACACACGCAAATATACATACCTACACAGCTTTCCATGGTTTACCCCAGACGCTTCACATGCCTTGATTCAATCCACTGACAGCACGTCAACCCCGGTATACCATATCGCTATAATTCACTCTATTCCTTGCCCTCCTTTCACCCTCCTGCATGTTCAGGCCCCGTTCACACAAAATCTTTTTCACTCCATCTTTCCACCTCCAATTTGGTCTCCCTCTTCTCCTCGTTCCCTCCACCTCCGACACATATATCCTCTTGGTCAATCTTTCCTCACTCATTCTCTCCATGTGACCAAACCATTTCAAAACACCCTCTTCTGCTCTCTCAACTACGCTCTTTTTATTTCAACACATCTCTCTTACCCTTACGTTACTTACTCGATCAAACCACCTCACACCACACATTGCCCTCAAACATCTCATTTCCAGCACATCCATCCTCCTGCGCACAACTCTATCCATAGTCCACGCCTCGCAACCATACAACATTGTTGGAACCACTATTCCTTCAAACATACCCATATTTCCTTTCCGAGATAATGTTCTCGACTTCCACACATTCTTCAAGGCTCCCAGAATTTTCGCCCCCTCCCCCACCGTATGATCCACTACCGCTTCCAAGTTTCCATCCGCTGCCAGATCCACTCCCAGATATCTAAAACACTTCACTTCCTCTAGTTTTTTCCATTCAAATTCACCTCCCAATTGACTTGACCCTCAACCCTACTGTACCTAATAACCTTGCTCTTATTCACATTTACTCTTAACTTTCTTCTTTCACACACTTTACCAAACTCAATCACCAGCTTCTGCAGTTTCTCACATGAATCAGCCACCAGGGCTGTATCATCAGCGAACAACAACTGACTCACTTCCCAAGCTCTCTTTTCCCCAACAGACTTAATCCTTGCCCCTCTTTCCAAAACTCTTGCATTCACCTCCCTAACAGCCCCATCCATAAACAAATTAAACAACCATGGAGACATCACACACCCCTGCCGCAAACCTACATTCACTGAGAACCAATCACTTTCCTCTCTTCCTACACGTACACATGCCTTACATCCTCGATAAAAACTTTTCACTGCTTCTAACAACTTGCCTCCCACACCATATATTCTTAATTCCTTCAACAGAGAATCTCTATCAACTCTATCATATGCCTTCTCCAGATCCATAAATGCTACATACAAATCCATTTGCTTTTCTAAGTATTTCTCACATACATTCTTCAAAGCAAACACCTGATCCACACATTCTCTACCACTTCTGAAACCACACTGCTCTTCCCCAATCTGATGCTCTGTACATGCCTTCACCCTCTCAATCAATAACCTCCCATACAATTTGCCAGGAATACTCAACAAACTTATACCTCTGTAATTTGAGCACTCACTCTTATCCCCTTTGCCTTTGTGCAATGGCACTATGCACGCATTCCGCCAATCCTCAGGCACCTCACCATGAGTCATACATACATTAAATAACCTTACCAACCAGTCAACGATAGAGTCACCCCCTTTTTTAATATATTCCACTGCAATACCATCCAAACCTGCTGCCTTGCCGGCTTTCATCTTCCGCAAAGCTTTTACTACCTCTTCTCTGTTTACCAAATCATTTTCCCTAACCCTCGCACTTTGCACACCACCTCGACCAAAACACCCTATATCTGCCACTCTATCATCAAACACATTCAACAAACCTTCAAAATACTCACTCCATCTCCTTCTCACATCACAACTACTTGTTATCACCTCCCCATTTGCGCCCTTCACTGAAGTTTCCATTTGCTCCCTTGTCTTACGCACTTTATTTACCTCCTTCCAGAACATCTTTTTATTCTCCCTAAAATTTAATGATACTCTCTCACCCCAACTCTCATTTGCCCTTTCTTTCACCTCTTGCACCTTTCTCTTGACCTCCTGTCTCTTTCTTTTATACGTCTCCCACTCAATTGCATTTTTTCCCTGCAAAAATCGTCCAAATACCTCTCTCTTCTCTTTCAATAATACTCTTACTTCTTCATCCCACCACTCACGACCCTTTCTAATCAACCCACCTTTCACTCTTCTCATGCCACAAACATCTTTTGCGCAATCCATCACTGATTCCCTAAATACATCCCATTCCTCCCCCACTCCCCTTACCTCCATTGTTCTCACCTTTTTCCATTCTGTACTCAGTCTCTCCTGGTACTTCCTCACACAAGTCTCCTTCCCAAGCTCACTTACTCTCACCACCCTCTTCACCCCAACATTCACTCTTCTTTTCGGGAAACCCATACAAATCTTCACCTTAGCCTCCACAAGATGATGATCAGACATCCCTCCAGTTGCACCTCCCAGCACATTAACATCCAAAAGTCTCTCTTTCGCGCGCCTGTCAATTAGCACGTAATCCAATAACGCTCTCTGGCCATCTCTCCTACTTACATAAGTATACTTATGTATATCTCGCATTTTAAACAAGGTATTCCCAATCATCAGTCCTTTTTCAGCACATAAATCTACAAGCTCTTCACCATTTCCATTTACAACACTGAACACCCCATGTATACCAATTATTCCCTCAACTGCCTCATTACTCACCTTTGCATTCAAACCACCCAACACTATAACCCGGTCTTGTGCATCAAAACCACTAACACACTCATTCAACTGCTCCTAAAACACTTCCCTCTCATGATCTTTCTTCTCATGCCCAGGTGCATATGCACCAACAATCACCCATCTCTCTCCATCAACTTTCAGTTTTACCCATATCAATCTAGAATTTACTTTCTTACATCTATCACATACTCCCACAACTCCTGATTTAGGAGTAGTCCTACTCCTTCCCTTGCTCTTGTCCTCTTACTAACCCCTGACGTTACTCCTAAGACATTCCCAAAGCACTCTTCCCCTTTACCCTTGAGCTTCGTTTCACTCAGAGCCAAAACATCCAGGTTCCTTTCCTCAAACATACTACCTATATCCCCTTTTTTCTCATCTTGGTTATATCCACACACATTTAGACACCCCAATCTGAGCTTTCGAGGAGGATGAGCGCTCCTCATGTGGCTCTTTCTTCTGTTTCCCCTTTTTGAAAGCGTAAATAAAAGGAGGTGAGGGTTTGTGGCCCCCCCGCTCCCGTCCCCCTTAGTCGCCGTCTACGACACGTGAGGAATGCTTGGGAAGTATATATATATATTATTTTTTCTTTTATTATACTTTGTCGCTGTTTCCCGCGTTTGGGAGGTAGCGCAAGGAAACAGACGAAAGAAATGGCCCAACCCCCCCCCATACATAGGTATATACATACGTCCAAACACGCAAATATGCATACCTACACAGCTTTCCATGGTTTACCACAGACACTTCACATGCCTTCATTCAATCCACTGACAGCACGTCAACCCCGGTATACCACATCGCTGCAATTCACTCTATTCCTTGCCCTCCTTTCACCCTCCTGCATGTTCAGGCCCCGATCACACAAAATCTTTTTCACTCCATCTTTCCACCTCCAATTTGGTCTCCCTCTTCTCCTCTTTCCCTCCACCTCCGACACATATATCCTCTTGGTCAATCTTTCCTCACTCATTCTCTCCATGTGACCAAACCATTTCAAAACACCCTCTTCTGCTCTCTCAACCACGCTCTTTTTATTTCCACACATCTCTCTTACCCTTACGTTACTTACTCGATCAAACCACCTCACACCACACATTGTCCTCAAACATCTCATTTCCAGCACATCCATCCTCCTGCGCACAACTCTATCCATAGTCCACGCCTCGCAACCATATAACATTGTTGGAACCACTATTCCTTCAAACATACCCATTTTTGCTTTCCGAGATAATGTTCTCGACTTCCACACATTCTTCAAGGCTCCCAGAATTTTCGCCCCCTCCCCCACCCTATGATCCACTTCCGCTTCCATGGTTCCATCCGCTGCCAGATCCACTCCCAGATATCTAAAACACTTCACTTCCTCCAGTTTTTCTCCATTCAAACTCACCTCCCAATTGACTTGACCCTCAACCCTACTGTACCTAATAACCTTGCTCTTATTCACATTTACTCTTAACTTTCATCTTTCACACACTTTTCCAAACTCAGTCACCAGCTTCTGCAGTTTCTCATATGAATCAGCCACCAGCGCTGTATCATCAGCGAACAACAACTGACTCACTTCCCAAGCTCTCTCATCCCCAACAGACTTCATCCCTGCCCCTCTTTCCAAAACTCTTGCATTCACCTCCCTAACAACCCCATCCATAAACAAATTAAACAACCATGGAGACATCACAAACCCCTGCCGCAAACCTACATTCACTGAGAACCAATCACTTTCCTCTCTTCCTACACGTAAACATGCCTTACATCATCGATAAAAACTTTTCACTGCTTCTAACAACTTGCCTCCCACACCATATATTCTTAATACCTTCCACAGAGCATCTCTATCAACTCTATCATATGCTTTCTCCAGATCCATAAATGCTACATAGAAATCCATTTGCTTTTCTAAGTATTTCTCACATACATTCTTCAAAGCAAACACCTGATCCACACATCCTCTACCACTTCTGAAACCACACTGCTCTTCCCCAATCTGATGCTCTGTACATGCCTTCACCCTCTCAATCAATACCCTCCCATACAATTTGCCAGGATTACTCTACAAACTTATACCTCTGTAATTTGAGCACTCACTCTTATCCCCTTTGCCTTTGTACAATGGCACTATGCACGCATTCCGCCAATCCTCAGGCACCTCACCATGAGTCATACATACATTAAATAACCTTACCAACCAGTCAACAATAGAGTCACCCCCTTTTTTAATAAATTCCACTGCAATACCCTCCAAACCTGCTGCCTTGCCGGCTTTCATCTTCCGCAAAGCTTTTACTACCTCTTCTCTGTTTACCAAATCATTTTCCCTAACCCTCGCACTTTGCACACCACCTCGACCAAAACACCCTATATCTGCCACTCTATCATCAAACACATTCAACAAACCTTCAAAATACTCACTCCATCTCCTTCTCACATCACCACTACTTGTTATCACCTCCCCATTTGCGCCCTTCACTGAAGTTCCTATTTGCTCCCTTGTCTTACGCACTTTATTTACCTCCTTCCAGAACATTTTTTTATTCTCACTAAAATTTAATGATACTCTCTCACCCCAACTCTCATTTGCCCTTTTTTTCACTTCTTGCACCTTTCTCTTGACCTCCTATCTCTTTCATTTATACGTCTCCCACTCAATTTCATTTTTTCCCTGCAAAAATCGTCCAAATGCCTCTCTCTTCTCTTTCACTAATACTCTTACTTCTTTATCCCAGCACTCACTACCCTTTCTAATCAACCCACCTTCCACTCTTCTCATGCCACAAGCATCTTTTGCGCAATCAATCACTGATTCTCTAAATACATCCCATTCCTCCCCCACTCCCCTTACTTCCTTTTTTCTCACCTTTTTCCATTCTGTACTCAGTCTCTCCTGGTACTTCCTCACACAAGTCTCCTTCCCAAGCTCACTTACTCTCACCACCCTCTTCACCCCAACATTCACTTTTCTATTCGGGAAACCCACACAAATCTTCACCTTAGCCTCCACAAGATAATGATCAGACATCCCTCCAGTTGCACCTCTTAGCACATTAACATCCAAAAGTCTCTCTTTCGCGCGCCTGTCAATTAACACGTAATCCAATAACGCTCTCTGGCCATCTCTCCTACTTACATAAGTATACTTATGTATATCTCGCTTTTTAAACCAGGTATTCCCAATCATCAGTCCTTTTTCAGCACATAAATCTACAAGCTCTTCACCATTTCCATTTACAACACTGAACACCCCATGCATACCAATTATTCCCTCAACTACCACATTACTCACCTTTGCATTCAAACCACCCAACACTATAACACGGTCTTGTGCATCAAAACCACTAACACGCTCATTGAACTGCTCCCAAAACACTTGCCTCTCATGATCTTTCTTCTCATGCCCAGGTGCATATGCACCAACAATCACCCATCTCTCTCCATCAACTTTCAGTTTTACCCATATCAATCTAGAATTTACTTTCATACATCTATCACATACTCCCACAACTCCTGATTTAGGAGTAGTCCTACTCCTTCCCTTGCTCTTGTCCTCTTACTAACCCCTGACGTTACTCCTAAGACATTCCCAAACCACTCTTCCCTTTACCCTTGAGCTTCGTTTCACTCAGAGCCAAAACATCCAGGTTCCTTTCCTCAAACATACTACCTATATCCCCTTTTTTCTCATCTTGGTTATATCCACACACATTTAGACACCCCAATCTGAGCTTTCGAGGAGGATGAGCACTCCTCATGTGGCTCCTTCTTCTGTTTCCCCTTTTAGAAAGCTAAAATACAAGGAGGGGAGGGTTTGTGGCACCACAGCTCCCGTACCCCTTAGTCGCCTTCTACGACACGTGAGGAATGCGTGGGAAGTATATATATATATATATATATATATATATATATATATATATATATATATATATATATATATATATATATATATTTTTTTTTTTTTTCTTAATTTGCTTTGTCGCTGTTTCCCGCGTTTGCGAGGTAGCGCAAGGAAACAGACGAAAGAAATGGCCCAACCCACCCCCATACACATGTATATACATACGTCCACACACGCAAATATACATACCTACACAGCTTTCCATGGTTTACCCCAGACGCTTCACATGCCTTGATTCAATCCACTGACAGCACGTCAACCCCGGTATACCATATCGCTATAATTCACTCTATTCCTTGCCCTCCTTTCACCCTCCTGCATGTTCAGGCCCCGTTCACACAAAATCTTTTTCACTCCATCTTTCCACCTCCAATTTGGTCTCCCTCTTCTCCTCGTTCCCTCCACCTCCGACACATATATCCTCTTGGTCAATCTTTCCTCACTCATTCTCTCCATGTGACCAAACCATTTCAAAACACCCTCTTCTGCTCTCTCAACTACGCTCTTTTTATTTCAACACATCTCTCTTACCCTTACGTTACTTACTCGATCAAACCACCTCACACCACACATTGTCCTCAAACATCTCATTTCCAGCACATCCATCCTCCTGCGCACAACTCTATCCATAGTCCACGCCTCGCAACCATACAACATTGTTGGAACCACTATTCCTTCAAACATACCCATATTTCCTTTCCGAGATAATGTTCTCGACTTCCACACATTCTTCAAGGCTCCCAGAATTTTCGCCCCCTCCCCCACCGTATGATCCACTACCGCTTCCAAGTTTCCATCCGCTGCCAGATCCACTCCCAGATATCTAAAACACTTCACTTCCTCTAGTTTTTTCCATTCAAATTCACCTCCCAATTGACTTGACCCTCAACCCTACTGTACCTAATAACCTTGCTCTTATTCACATTTACTCTTAACTTTCTTCTTTCACACACTTTACCAAACTCAATCACCAGCTTCTGCAGTTTCTCACATGAATCAGCCACCAGGGCTGTATCATCAGCGAACAACAAATGACTCACTTCCCAAGCTCTCTTTTCCCCAACAGACTTAATCCTTGCCCCTCTTTCCAAAACTCTTGCATTCACCTCCCTAACAGCCCCATCCATAAACAAATTAAACAACCATGGAGACATCACACACCCCTGCCGCAAACCTACATTCACTGAGAACCAATCACTTTCCTCTCTTCCTACACGTACACATGCCTTACATCCTCGATAAAAACTTTTCACTGCTTCTAACAACTTGCCTCCCACACCATATATTCTTAATTCCTTCAACAGAGAATCTCTATCAACTCTATCATATGCCTTCTCCAGATCCATAAATGCTACATACAAATCCATTTGCTTTTCTAAGTATTTCTCACATACATTCTTCAAAGCAAACACCTGATCCACACATTCTCTACCACTTCTGAAACCACACTGCTCTTCCCCAATCTGATGCTCTGTACATGCCTTCACCCTCTCAATCAATAACCTCCCATACAATTTGCCAGGAATACTCAACAAACTTATACCTCTGTAATTTGAGCACTCACTCTTATCCCCTTTGCCTTTGTGCAATGGCACTATGCACGCATTCCGCCAATCCTCAGGCACCTCACCATGAGTCATACATACATTAAATAACCTTACCAACCAGTCAACGATAGAGTCACCCCCTTTTTTAATATATTCCACTGCAATACCATCCAAACCTGCTGCCTTGCCGGCTTTCATCTTCCGCAAAGCTTTTACTACCTCTTCTCTGTTTACCAAATCATTTTCCCTAACCCTCGCACTTTGCACACCACCTCGACCAAAACACCCTATATCTGCCACTCTATCATCAAACACATTCAACAAACCTTCAAAATACTCACTCCATCTCCTTCTCACATCACAACTACTTGTTATCACCTCCCCATTTGCGCCCTTCACTGAAGTTTCCATTTGCTCCCTTGTCTTACGCACTTTATTTACCTCCTTCCAGAACATCTTTTTATTCTCCCTAAAATTTATTGATACTCTCTCACCCCAACTCTCATTTGCCCTTTCTTTCACCTCTTGCACCTTTCTCTTGACCTCCTGTCTCTTTCTTTTATACGTCTCCCACTCAATTGCATTTTTTCCCTGCAAAAATCGTCCAAATACCTCTCTCTTCTCTTTCAATAATACTCTTACTTCTTCATCCCACCACTCACTACCCTTTCTAATCAACCCACCTTTCACTCTTCTCATGCCACAAACATCTTTTGCGCAATCCATCACTGATTCCCTAAATACATCCCATTCCTCCCCCACTCCCCTTACCTCCATTGTTCTCACCTTTTTCCATTCTGTACTCAGTCTCTCCTGGTACTTCCTCACACAAGTCTCCTTCCCAAGCTCACTTACTCTCACCACCCTCTTCACCCCAACATTCATTCTTCTTTTCGGGAAACCCATACAAATCTTCACCTTAGCCTCCACAAGATGATGATCAGACATCCCTCCAGTTGCACCTCCCAGCACATTAACATCCAAAAGTCTCTCTTTCGCGCGCCTGTCAATTAGCACGTAATCCAATAACGCTCTCTGGCCATCTCTCCTACTTACATAAGTATACTTATGTATATCTCGCATTTTAAACAAGGTATTCCCAATCATCAGTCCTTTTTCAGCACATAAATCTACAAGCTCTTCACCATTTCCATTTACAACACTGAACACCCCATGTATACCAATTATTCCCTCAACTGCCTCATTACTCACCTTTGCATTCAAACCACCCAACACTATAACCCGGTCTTGTGCATCAAAACCACTAACACACTCATTCAACTGCTCCTAAAACACTTCCCTCTCATGATCTTTCTTCTCATGCCCAGGTGCATATGCACCAACAATCACCCATCTCTCTCCATCAACTTTCAGTTTTACCCATATCAATCTAGAATTTACTTTCTTACATCTATCACATACTCCCACAACTCCTGATTTAGGAGTAGTCCTACTCCTTCCCTTGCTCTTGTCCTCTTACTAACCCCTGACGTTACTCCTAAGACATTCCCAAACCACTCTTCCCCTTTACCCTTGAGCTTCGTTTCACTCAGAGCCAAAACATCCAGGTTCCTTTCCTCAAACATACTACCTATCTCCCCTTTTTTCTCATCTTGGTTATATCCACACACATTTAGACACCCCAATCAGAGCTTTCGAGGAGGATGAGCGCTCCTCATGTGGCTCTTTCTTCTGTTTCCCCTTTTTGAAAGCGTAAATAAAAGGAGGTGAGGGTTTGTGGCCCCCCCGCTCCCGTCCCCCTTAGTCGCCGTCTACGACACGTGAGGAATGCTTGGGAAGTATATATATATATTATTTTTTCTTTTATTATACTTTGTCGCTGTCTCCCGCGTTTGGGAGGTAGCGCAAGGAAACAGACGAAAGAAATTGCCCAACCCCCCCCCATACATAGGTATATACATACGTCCACACACGCAAATATACACACCTACACAGCTTTCCATGGTTTACCCCAGACGCTTAACATGCCTTGATTCAATCCACTGACAGCACGTCAACCCCGGTATACCACATCGATCCAATTTATTCTATTCTTTACCCTCCTTTCACCCTCCTGCATATTCAGGCCCCGATCACACAAAATCTTTTTCACTCCATCTTTCCACCTCCAATTTGGTCTCCCTCTTCTCCTCGTTCCCTCCACCTCCGACACATATATCCTCTTGGTCAATCTTTCCTCACTCATTCTCTCCATGTGCCCAAACCACTTCAAAACACCCTCTTCTGCTCTCTCAACCACGCTCTTTTTATTTCCACACATCTCTCTTACCCTTACGTTACTCACTCGATCAAACCACCTCACACCACACATTGTCCTCAAACATCTCATTTCCAGCATATCCATCCTCCTGCGCACAACTCTATCCATAGTCCACGCCTCGCAACCATACAACATTGTTGGAACCACTATTCCTTCAAACATACCCATTTTTCCTTTCCGAGATAATGTTCTCGACTTCCACACATTCTTCAAGGCCCCCAGAATTTTCGCCCCCTCCCCCACCCTATGATCCACTTCCGCTTCCATGGTTCCATCCGCTGCCAGATCCACTCCCAGATATCTAAACATTTCACTTCCTCCAGTTTTTCTGCATTCAAACTCACCTCCCAATTGACTTGACCCTCAACCCTACTGTACCTAATAATCTTGTTATTTTTCACATTTACTCTTAACTTCCTTCTTCCACACACTTTACCAAACTCAGTCACCAGCTTATGCAGTTTCTCACATGAATCAGCCACCAGCGCTGTATCATCAGCGAACAACAACTGACTCACTTCCCAAGCTCTCTCATCCCCATCAGACTTCATACTTGCCCCTCTTTCCAAAACTCTTGCATTTACCTCCCTAACAACCCCATCCATAAACAAATTAAACAACCATGGAGACATCACACACCCCTGCCGCAAACCTATATTCACTGAGAACCAATCACTTTCCTCTCTTCCTACACGTACACATGCCTTACATCCTCGATAAAACTTTTCACTGCTTCTAACAACTTTCCTCCCACACAATATATTCTTAATACCTTCCACAGAGCATCTCTATCAACTCTATCATATGCCTTCTCCAGATCCATAAATGCTACATACAAATCCATTTGCTTTTCTAAGTATTTCTCACATACATTCTTCAAAGCAAACACCTGATCCACACATCCTCTACCACTTCTGAAACCACACTGCTCTTCCCCAATCTGATGCTCTGTACATGCCTTCACCCTCTCAATCAATACCCTCCCATATAATTTACCAGGAATACTCAACAAACTTATACCTCTGTAATTTGAGCACTCACTCTTATCCCCTTTACCTTTGTAGAATGGCACTATGCACGCATTCCGCCAGTCATCAGGCACCTCACCATGAGTCATACATACATTAAATAACCTTACCAACCAGTCAACAATACAGTCACCCCGTTTTTTAATAAATTCCACTGCAATACCATCCAAACCTGCTGCCTTGCCGGCTTTCATCTTCCGCAAAGCTTTCACTATCTCTTCTCTGTTTACCAAATCATTTTCCCTAACCCTCTCACTTTGCACACCACCTCGACCAAAACACCCTATATCTGCCACTCTATCATCAAACACATTCAACAAACCTTCAAAATACTCACTCCATCTCATTCTCACATCACCACTACTTGTTATCACCTCCCCATTTGCGTCTTTCACTGAAGTTCCCATTTGCTCCCTTGTCTTAGCACTTTATTTACCTCCTTCCAGAACATCTTTTTATTCTCCCTAAAATTTAATGATACTCTCTCACCCCAACTCTCATTTGCCCTTTTTTTCGCCTCTTGCACCTTTCTCTTGACCTCCTGTCTCTTTCTTTTATACATCTTCCACTCAATTGCATTTTTTCCCTGCAAAAATCGTCGAAATGCCTCTCTCTTCTCTTTCACTAATACTCTTACCTCTTCATCCCACCACTCACTACCCTTTCTAATCAACCCACCTCCCACTCTTCTCATGCCACAAGCATCTTTTGCGCAATCCATCACTGATTCCCTAAATACATCCCATTCCTCCCCCACTCCCCTTACTTCCATTGTTCTCACCTTTTTCCATTCTGTACTCAGTCTCTCCTGGTACTTCCTCACACAGGTCTCCTTCCCAAGCTCACTTACTCTCACCAACCTCTTCACCCCAACATTCACTCTTCTTTTCTGAAAACACATACAAATCTTCACCTTTGCCTCCACAAGATAATGATCAGACATCCCTCCAGTTGCACCTCTCAGCACATTAACATCCAAAAGTCTCTGTTTCGCACGCCTGTCAATTAACACGTAATCCAATAACGCTCTCTGGCCATCTCTCCTACTTACATAAGTATACTTATGTATATCTCGCTTTTTAAACCAGGTATTCCCAATCATCAGTCCTTTTTCAGCATATAAATCTACAAGCTCTTCACCATTTCCATTTACAACACTGAACACCCCATGTATACCAATTATTCCCTCAACTGCCACATTACTCACCTTTGCATTCAAATCACCCATCACTATAACCCGATCTCGTGCATCAAAACCACTAACACACTCATTCAGCTGCTCCCAAAACACTTGCCTCTCATGATCTTTCTTCTCATGCCCAGGTGCATATGCACCAATAATCACCCACCTCTCTCCATCAACTTTCAGTTTTACCCATATTAATCGAGAATTTACTTTCTTACATTCTATCACATACTCCTAAAACTCCTGTTTCAGGAGTATTGCTACTCCTTCCCTTGCTCTTGTCCTCTCACTAACCCCTGACTTTACTCCCCAGACATTCCCAAACCACTCTTCCCCTTTACCCTTGAGCTTCGTTTCACTCAGAGCCAAAGCATCCAGGTTCCTTTCCTCAAACATACTACCTATCTCTCCTTTTTTCACATCTTGGTTACATCCACACACATTTAGGCACCTCACTCTGAGCCTTCGAGGAGGATGAGCACTTCCCGCGTGACTCCTTCTTCTGTTTCCCATTTTAGAAAGTTAATACAAGGAGGGGAGGATTTCTGGCCCCCCGCTCCCGTCCCCTCTAGTCGCTTTCTACGACACGCGAGGAATATGTGGGAAGTATTCTTGCACCCCTATCCCCAGGGATAATATACATATATATATACATATACACATACACACACATACACATACACACGCACATATACACACACACTCACATACATATATATATACATATGAAAAATGTAAGAAACAATTTAGAAAACTGAAACTTCTAGCTTGAAATGAATGAAAAAAATGAATGTCACATAATGGTTCAACCTCTGGCTATGGAAAAGGAAATGTATAATTTATTTACACAAACGTCAATAGTAGTTCTCATCAATTTAACCACTGTATCAATAAGCTTCAATGTCTAAGCTACATTTTTTCTCCAATTTCACTATTTTCTTGTCAAAACACCATGTATGAAAACTATCACTCCAGTAACACAACTATAAACATTTACTTCCCCTTTAAAAAAAGTTCTGGGGAAGTCTGAATTAGAATTATTATAAAGAAGAAATAAAGTAATGTAGGTCGAGTAGTACGAGGCAGACTTTGCAGAGGTCCTGTGATGCTGATGATGATAAGAGTCAGATGAAGAATTACAAGGGACAATTACAAGGCTGCCGAGCCGACGTGAAGATCCAATGCCATACTTGTTGTAGAAGTCTTCTATGATCTGTGACTCGGTCCTCTTGGGCTTCAGTCTGGGTAGCGACTTGGAGCGTTTCACCTCCTCCCTGCTGCGCCGCTCCGCCTGCTGCTTGATGTATAGGGCGATGCTCTCCTCAGCTGCCTTCCCGAACGTCTTGCCGTACCTGAACATCAGACCTGGGATGTACCCGGAATAGCCGACGATGTACGATATATATATATATATATATATATATATATATATATATATATATATATATATATATATATATATATATATATATATATATATATATATATATATATATATATATATATATATAAAGTATATATATATATATATATATATATATATATATATATATATATATATATATATATATATATATATATATATATATATATATAAAGTAAAAAAAAAAAAAAAAAAAGATATATATATATATATATATATATATATATATATATATATATATATATATATATATATATATTTTTTTTTTTTTTTATTTTGCTTTGTCGCTGTCTCCCGCGTTTCCGAGGTAGCGCAAGTTAAACAGACGAAAGAAATGGCCCAAACCACCCCCATACACATGTATATACATACGTCCACACACGCAAATATGCATACCTACACAGCTTTCCATCGTTTACCCCAGACGCTTCACATGCCTTTATTCAATCCACTGACAGCACGTCAACCCCGGTATACCACATCGCTCCAATTCACTCTATTCCTTGCCCTCCTTTCACCCTCCTGCATGTTCAGGCCCCGATCTCACAAAATCTTTTTCACTCCATCTTTCCACCTCCAATTTGGTCTCCCTCTTCTCCTCGTTCCCTCCACCTCCGACACATATATCCTCTTGGTCAATCTTTCCTCACTCATTCTCTCCATGTGACCAAACCATTTCAAAACACCCTCTTCTGCTCTCTCAACCACGCTCTTTTTATTTCCACACATCTCTCTTACCCTTAGTTACTTACTCGATCAAACCACCTCACACCACACATTGTCCTCAAACATCTCATTTCCAGCACATCCATCCTCCTGCGCACAACTCTATCCATAGTCCACGCCTCGCAACCATACAACAGTGTTGGAACCACTATTCCTTCAAACATACCCATTTTTGCTTTCCGAGATAATGTTCTCGACTTCCACACATTCTTCAAGGCTCCCAGAATTTTCGCCCCCTCCCCCACCCTATGATCCACTTCCGCTTCCATGGTTCCATCCGCTGCCAGATCCACTCCCAGATATCTAAAACACTTCACTTCCTCCAGTTTTTCTCCATTCAAACTCACCTCTCATTTCACTTGACCCTCAACCCTACTGTACCTAATAACCTTGCTCTTATTCTTATTTACTCTTAACTTTCTTCTTTCACACACTTTACCAGACTCAGTCACCAGCTTCTGCAGTTTCTCACATGAATCAGCCACCAGCGCTGTATCATCAGCGAACAACAACTGACTCACTTCCCAAGCTCTCTCACCCCCAACACACTTCATCCTTGCCCCTCTTTCCAAAACTCTTGCATTCACCTCCCTAACAACCCCATCCATAAACAAATTAAACAACCATGGAGACATCACACACCCCTGCCGCAAACCTACATTCACTGAGAACCAATCACTTTCCTCTCTTCCTACACGTACACATGCCTTACATCCTCGATAAAAACTTTTCACTGCTTCTAACAACTTGCCTCCCACACCATATATTCTTAATACCTTCCACAGAGCATCTCTATCAACTCTATCATATGCCTTCTCCAGATCCATAAATGCTACATACAAATCCATTTGCTTTTCTAAGTATTTCTCACATACATTCTTCAAAGCAAACACCTGATCCACACATCCTCTACCACTTCTGAAACCACACTGCTCTTCCCCAATCTGATGCTCTGTACATGCCTTCACCCTCTCAATCAATACCCTCCCATACAATTTGCCAGGAATACTCAACAAACTTATACCTCTGTAATTTGAGCACTCACTCTTATCCCCTTTGCCTTTGTACAATGGCACTATGCACGAATTCCGCCAATCCTCAGGCACCTCACCATGAGTCATACATACATTAAATAACCTTACCAACCAGTCAACAATACAGTCACCCCCTTTTTTAATAAATTCCACTGCAATACCATCCAAACCTGCTGCCTTGCCGGCTTTCATCTTCCGCAAAGCTTTTACTACCTCTTCTCTGTTTACCAAATCATTTTCCCTAACCCTCGCACTTTGCACACCACCTCGACCAAAACACCCTATATCTGCCACTCTATCATCAAACACATTCAACAAACCTTCAAAATACTCACTCCATCTCCTTCTCACATCACCACTACTTCTTATCACCTCCCCATTTTCGCCCTTCACTGAAGTTCCCATTTGCTCCCTTGTCTTACGCACTTTATTTACCTCCTTCCAGAACATCTTTTTATTCTCCCTAAAATTTAATGATACTCTCTCACCCCAACTCTCATTTGCCCTTTTTTTCACCTCTTGCACCTTTCTCTTGACCTCCTGTCTCTTTCTTTTATACGTCTCCCACTCAATTTCATTTTTTCCCTGCAAAAATTGTCCAAATGCCTCTCTCTTCTCTTTCACTAATACTCTTACTTCTTCATCCCACCACTCACTACCCTTTCTAATCAACCCACCTCCCACTCTTCTCATGCCACAAGCATCTTTTGCGCAATTCATCACTGATTCCCTAAATACATCCCATTCCTCCCCCACTCCCCTTACTTCCATTGTTCTCACCTTTTTCCATTCTGTACTCAGTCTCTCCTGGTACTTCCTCACACAAGTCTCCTTCCCAAGCTCACTTACTCTCACCACCCTCTTCACCCCAACATTCACTCTTCTTTTCGGGAAACCCATACAAATCTTCACCTTAGCCTCCACAAGATAATGATCAGACATCCCTCCAGTTGCACCTCTCAGCACATTAACATCCAAAAGTCTCTCTTTCGCGCGCCTGTCAATTAACACGTAATCCAATAACGCTCTCTGGCCATCTCTCCTACTTACATAAGTATACTTATGTATATCTCGCTTTTTGAACCAGATATTCCCAATCATCAGTCCTTTTTCAGCACATAAATCTACAAGCTCTTCACCATTTCCATTTACAACACTGAACACCCCATGTATACCAATTATTTACTCAACTGCCACATTACTCACCTTTGCATTCAAATCACCCAACACTATAACCCGGTCTCGTGCATCAAAACCACTAACACACTCATTCAGCTGCTCCCAAAACACTTGCCTCTCATGATCTTTCTTCTCATGCCCAGGTGCATATGCACCAATAATCACCCATCTCTCTCCATCAACTTTCAGTTTTACCCATATTAATCGAGAATTTACTTTCTTACATTCTATCACATACTTCACAACTCCTGTTTCAGGAGTACTGCTACTCCTTCCCTTGCTCTTGTCCTCTCACTTACCCCTGACTTTACTCCCAAGACATTCCCAAACCACTCTTCCCCTTTACCCTTGAGCTTCGTTTCACTCAGAGCCAAAACATCCAGGTTCCTTTCCTCAAACTTACTACCTATCTCTCCTTTTTTCACATCTTGGTTACATCCACACACATTTAGGCACCCCAATCTGAGCCTTCGAGGAGGATGAGCACTCCCCGCGTGACTCCTTCTTCTGTTTCCTATTCTAGAAAGCTAAAAAGAAAAATACAAGGAGGGGAGGATTTCTGGCGCCCCGCTCCCGTCCCCTCTAATCGCTTTCTACGACACGCGAGGAATGCGTGGGAAGTATTCTTTCACCCCTATCCCCAGGGATAATATACATATATATATACACATACACACACATACACACATACACGCACACATACACACACACACACACATACATATATATACATGTGAAAAATGTAAGAAACAATTTAGAAAACTGAAACTTCTATTTTGAAATGAAATGAAAAAATGAATGTCACATAATGGTTCAACCTCTGGCAATGGAAAAAGGAAATGTTTAATTTATTTACACAAACGTCAATAGTAGAAGTCATCAATGAGTCTCCTGCAGCCCTTCAGAAGCCGAGGATGAGGAAGTGTCCCAGTTGCCAACTGAACTACCTTGGCCCACCAGTGATGCTACTACGTTTGTGAATCAAGAACCATTGCAACACAAACCTCGCCAGGTGGTAGAGTGTCCCGCAGTGTATCGAGACAGACTTCCCCAGAACTTTTTTTTTTAAAGGGGAAGTAAATCTTTATAGTTGTGTTACTGGAGTGATAGTTTTCATACATGGTGTTTTGACAAGAAAATAGTGAAATTGAAAAAATGTAGCTTAGACATTGAAGCTTATTGATACAGTGGTTAAATTGATGAGAACTAGTATTGACGTTTATATATATATATATATATATATATATATATATATATATATATATATATATATATATATATATATATATATATATATATCTATATATATTACTTTTACGTGTCGTAAATTTCTAAACGGGGAAACAGAAAGTCACGCGGGGAATGCTCATCCTCCTCGAAGGGTCAGATTGGGGTGTCTAAATGTGTGTGGATGTAACCAAGATGTGAAAAAAGGAGAGATAGTAGTATGTTTATGGAAAAGAATCTGTATATATTGGATCTGAGTGAAACAAAACTCAAGGGTAAAGGGGAAGAGTGTGTTGGGAATATCTTGCGAGTAAAGTCAGGGGTTAGTGGGAGGACAAGAGCAAGGGAAGGAGTAGCACTACTCCTGAAACGGGAATGGTGGGAGTGTGTGATAGAGTGCAAGAAAGTAAATTCTAGGTTCATATGGGTAAAACTGAAAGCGGATGGAGAGAGATGGTTGATTATTGGTGCATATGCACCTGGGCATGAGAAGAAAGATCATGAGAGGCAAGTGTTTTGGGAGCAGCTGAATGAGTGTGTTAGTGGTTTTGATGTATGAGACCGGGTTATAGTGATGGTTGATTTGAATGCAAAAGTGAGTAATGTGGCAGATGAGGAATAATTGGTGTACATGGGATGTTCAGTATTGTAAATGGAAATGGTGAAGAGCTTGTAGATTTATATGCTGAAAAAGGGCTGGTGATTGGGAATACCTTGTTTAAAAAGAGATATACATAAGTAAACGCAGGTAAGTTAGAGAGATGGCGAGAGAGCGATATTAGATTACGTGTTAATTGATAAGCGCGCGAAAGAAAGAATTTTGGATGTTAATGTGCTTAGGGGTGCAACTGGAGGGATGTCTGATCATTATCTTGTGGAGCCGAAGATGATTTGTAGAGGTTTTCAGAAAAGAAGAGAGGGTGTTGAGGTGAAGAGAGTGGTGAGACTAAGTGAACTTGGAAAAGAGACTTTTGTGAGGAAGTACCAGGAGAGACAGTACAAAATGGAGAAAGTATAGAACAAAGGACGTTAGGGGAGTGGAGGAGGAATGGGATGTATTCAGGGAAGGAGTGCCGGCTTGTACAAAAGATGCTTGTGGCAAGAGAAGCATAGGAAGTTGGCAGAGTAGAAAGGGTAGTGAGTGGTTGGATGAAGAAATAAGATTATTAGTGATAGAGAAGAGAGAGGCATTTGGATGATTTTTGCAAGGAAATGACGCAAATGACTGGGAGATGTATAAAAGAAAGGGGCAGGAGGTCAAGAGAAAGGAACAAGAGGCGAAAAGAGGGCAAAAGAGAGTTGATTTGAGAGATTATTATTAAATTTTAGGGATAATGAAAGATGTTTTGGAAGGCGGTAAATAAAGTACGTAAGACGAGGGGACAAATAGGAACATCAGTGAAAGGGGCTAATGGGGAGGTGATAACAAGCAGTGGTGATGTGAAAAATAGATTGAGTGAGCATTTTGAAGGTTTGTTGAATGTGTTTGATGATAGAGTGGCAGATATAGGGTGTTTTAGTCGAGGTGGTGTGCAAAGTGAGTGGGTTAGGGAGAATAATTTGGTAAACAGAGAAGTAGTAGTAAAAGATTTGAGGAAGATGAAAACCGGCAAGGCAGCGGGTTTGTATGGTATTGCAGTGGAATGAATTAAAAAAAGAGGGTGACTGTATTGTTGACTGATTGGTAAGGTTTTTCAATGTATGTATGACTCATGGTGAGGTGCCTGAGGATTGGCGCAATGCTTGCATAGTGCCATTGTACAAAGGCAAAGGGGATAACAATGAGTGCTCAAATTAGAGAGGTATAATTTTGTTGAGTGCTCCTGGGAAATTGTATGGGAGGGTATTGACTGAGAGGGTGAAGGCATGTATAGAGCATCAGAGTGGGGAAGAGCAGTGTGGTTTCAGAAGTGGTAGAGGATTTGTGGATCAGGTGTTTGCTTTGAAAAATATATGTGAGAAATACTTAGAAAAGCAAATGGATTTGTATGTAGCATTTTTTGATCTGAAGAGGGCATATGATGGAGTTGATATAGATTATCTGTGGAAGGTATATAGAATATATGGTGTGGGAGGTAAGCTGTTAGAAGCAGTGAAAAGTTTTTATCGAGGATGTAAGGCATGTGTACGAGTTGGCAGAGAGGAAAATAATTGGTTCTCGGTATATGTTTTTTTGCGGCAGGGGTGCGTGATGTGTCAATGGTTGTTAAATTTGTTTATGAACGTGGTTGTTAAGGAGGGGCAAGTATGCAGTGTTTTGTGGACGAGAGAGCTTGGGAAGTGAGTCATTTGGTTTTTCGCTGATGATAAAGCGCTGGAGGCTGATTCGGAGAAGCTGGTGACTGAGTTTGACTTCCACACATTTTTCAACGCTCCCAGAACTTTCGCTCCCTCCCACACCCTATGATTCACTTTCGCTTCCATTGTTCCACCCGCTGGCAAATCCATTCCCAGATATCTAAAACACTTCACCTCCTCCAGTTTTTCTCCATTCAAACTTACCTTCCAATTAACTTATCCCTTAATCCAATTGTACCTAATAACTTTGCTTTTATTCACATTTACTCCTAGCTTTCTTCTTTCACACACTTTACTAAACTCAGTCACCAGCTTCTGCAGTTTCTCACACGAATCAGCCACCAGCGCTGTGTCATCAGCGAACAACAACTGACTCACTTCCCAAGCTCTCTCATCCACAAAAGACTGCATACTTGCCCATATTTCCAAAACTCTTCCATTCACCGCCTAACAATTCCATCCATAAACAAATTAAACAGCCATCGAGACATCACACACCCCCTACCGCAAACCAACATTCACTGAGAACCAATCACTTTCCTCTCCTCCTACACGTACACATGCCTTACATCCTCGATAAAAACTTTTCACTGCTTCTAACAACTTGCCACCCCACACCATATATTCTTAATTCCTTCCAAAGAGCCTCTCTATCAACTCTATCATATACCTTTTCCAGATCCATAAATGCTATATACAAATCCATTTGCTTTTCTAAGTATTTTTCACATGCTTTTTTCAAAGCAAACACCTGATCCACATATCCTCCACCACTTTTGAAACCACACTGCTCTTCCCCAATCTGGTGCTCTGTACAATACCCTCCCATATAATTTCCCAGGAATACTCAACAAACTTATACCTCTGTAAATTAAGCACTCACTCTTATCCCCTTTGCCTTTGTACAATGGCACTATGCAAGCATTTCTCCAATCCTCAGGCACCTCACCATGAGTCATACATACATTAGATAACCTTACCAACCAGTCAAAAACATATTCAGCCCCCTTTTTTAATAAATTCCACTGCAATACCATCGAAACCCGCTGCCTTGCCGGCTTTCATCTTCCGTAAGGCTTTTCCTACGTCTTCTCTCTTTACCAAGTTATCTGCACACAACCTCGACCAAAACACCATATATCTGCCACTCTATCATCAAACACATTCAATAAACCTTCAAAATACTC